>NW_019947997.1:0-3196 GCF_002910315.2 Salvelinus sp. IW2-2015
AAAAGCTATCTAGTCAGGCAAGTTGGTAACATGTCTGATATGGCTCCAACAATAATACCAGGTTGTTTGTATTCTGACAGTAGCCCAGCCACTTAAGCAATCATCATCATGTTCACGAGAAGATTACTACCATTGTGCCCTCCAAGCTCATCACTAAGCTAAGGACCCTAAGACTGAACACCTCCCTCTGCAACTGGATCCTGGACTTCCTGACTGGCTGGCCCCAGAGGGTGAGGGTAAGAATCAAAACATCCACCACACTGACCCTCAACACGTGGGCTCCTCAGGAGTACATGCATAGTCCCCTCCTATACTCCCCGTTCACCCGATACTACGTAACTGCGCACAACTCCCAACACCAATATTAAGTTTGCCGACGGTGGGAGGCCTGATCACTGACGTCGATGAGACAGCCTATAGCAGGGATGGGCAACTGATGGGGGTGGGGGCCACAAAAAAACAGAACTCATCATAAGGGGCTGCAGTGGCTTGTGGGTCAGCTACTTTTCTGCAATTATACTTATTTTGCCATAGGGTGGAGCCAAATGTTTGCAGTTTTTAATATGATAACTGATGATCAATGGGCCCCAGTCGGTAATTCGACCTTGCTTACTACAAGTTTAGATAGCTGGCCGCTAGACTAACTTACCAATCTAAAAATGCTTTGCTGACATGGGCTAATTAAGTGACTGCTGTTGCACAACCACATTTCAAAATTGCACCTTATGTATTCTATTATTCTAACTCTCAACAGTAAATTGAGACAAACTTTTTTTTTATTGGTCCGCGGGCCTACAAAAGTTGACCATCCCTGGCCTATAGGGAGGAGGTCAGAGACCTGGCAGTGTGGTGCCAGGACAACAACCTCTTCCCCCAATGTCAGCAAGACAAAGGAGCTGATCGTGGACTACAGGAAACGGAGGGCCGAGCATGTCCTCATCCACATCAASAGGGCTGTAATGGAGCTGGTCGAGAGCTCAAGTTCCTCGGTGTCCACATCACTTAAAGCCAATTTATGCCTACTCCGTATTTGCCATCCGGAGGGTTTGACATAATTGCGGAGCCTCCGGAGGCCAAATCAAGCTCTGTACCATATCGCCTTGCATCTCCCAAATGTTGTAACAATGCCTAAGGCTCCGTATAGCTCCGCATTGACATGATTGGTTGATGGTAGGTGTTGGCGGGAKGTGCTGTATAAACAGAAACTCACTTCCTTGACAACTTGTTTCACAAGAGCTCTGCTCTATGAAGCGCAAGAAGTATGAAYGCTCTGACTTCTGCGGAGGCCGCATGGCAGTAAACACTGTACGGCCACTGCAGATGTCCGATTGACCATGCAGAGCCTTTAAAGATCTGTCATGGTCCAAACACAGTTGTGTAGAGGGCACGACAATGCCTCTTCCCGCTCAGGAGGCTGAAAAGATTTGGCAAAGGCCTTCAGATCCTCAAAAGGTTATACAGCGGCACAATTGAGAGCAGCTCACTGCCATCCAGGACGTCTATACTAGGCGGTCTCAGAGAAAGGCCCCCAAAAATGTCAGACTCCTGCCACCCAAGTCAGACTGTTCTTTCGGCTACCACACGGCAAGTGGTACCGATGGACCAAGTCTGGAACCAGCAGGACCCTGAACAGCTTCTACCCCCAAGCCATAAGACTGCTAAATAGTTAGTTAAACCTCTTAAGGATCTGCCCCTTTTTTTTCAATTTTCACCTCTAACTGCCTATAGCTCAGGCCCTGAAGCAAGGATATGCATATTCTTGGTACCATTTGAAAGGAAACACTTTGAAGTTTGTGGAAATGTGAAAGTAATGTAGGAGAATATAACACAATAGATCTGGTAAAAGATCATTCAAAATTCAAAAGGCACTCGCACATCTGAGCAATATTTTTTGCAGGTGCATGGTAACAGTTGAACAGGATGAAGGAAAAAGGAAACCGCACACTGCTCTTGATAATATCACTGATCTTTAATAAGCTTACCTATCGGCCTCACGGCCTTCGTCGACAGTCTCGTAGATGATAGGTAAGAACGGGACCCGCGAAGGGGTCAGACCTGTGTACCGGAGTGAAGGGATCTACGCGCAGAACGCCAATTGGTGTCCATGGGGCATCCACTAAATCAGGCTGGTTCGAGACAGCGCTATCATTAAAACATCAATTACGTACTGGGGTTCATCTTAGGCTATCAGATAACCTCTCGCCCGCGCCGATTTAGGTTTGACTGAAAACAGCAGGTGTAGTGTGTAACGCCCGCACGAGTGCGGTGTTGCTACAGATTACAACAACCTTAGGATCACAACTAGCTAATCATTCTGAACTGAAGGCTCGACACTGAAACTTCTCAGATCAGCATACCGCTTCCGTTGTCTCAGCTTGGTATTATCCATGGATTTTGCATCGGGTCGGTCCATCTATTGCTAGCGTGCGGAAGCTGAGTGCTTCCTCTGCGTGGCTGGGTGTTCTGGTATGTTTTTAGGTAACTGACGCAGACGCTAGCGGAGTACACCTGACTCATACCAATGAACGTTGCTGGAGGTACTGGACATATTATATGTTAATATGAGCTCTGCAGTATACATTTAAAGCAACCGGCCTTAGTGTTAGGGTAAGTAACTTATGGCTTAAGATGTAATCTAAGATGTACCTACAGAACCTGTGGTAGTTCCAGTGTATATGGAACGCGAGACATGCATTCTCCTTACTGCATCCGTTGACGTACAGACTATTGACCTGCTCAGCAACTTTCAACAAGGTTTTGATATGTAGCTCAGCATCGAAATGCTATAGGACTTGGCTGAGGAAGCATCAAAAGTAACTGTTATAGCAGGAATCTTACTCGACATTTTGGACTTCGGGTAACGTGAGAAGAGCGTCTAAGATCACATAAATCGGATACAAAATTACAGGGTGGAGATGACATAGAATGATATCTCAACGTTGAAGCATTTGGTGACCATTGGGAATTTCTTGTGGTGCAAGCAGAACCTATTTGCTATCTTAGTACTATATGGAAATTGACTGTATGCTTATCTCGTCTTATCTGTTTTCTCAAAATGTCAGCTTTGTTATTCACCAGGTCTTCATTTTTTACATTGTTCGATTACATTTAAAAGTTGTCGCCTTTTCAGACTTAGAACGTTAGATTTAGCAGTCCTTTCTAAACTCCCGTTCATATAACTGGTTAAGTCTGCTAG
>NW_019947997.1:6233-11897 GCF_002910315.2 Salvelinus sp. IW2-2015
CTAGCTAGCATACAGAAATCGGTGGTAGTCAGTCGGTTTTAACTAATTACGTTGATTGGTGACGATGACATGAATGTATTGGGGTTGACATCATATAAGTATTATACTCCGATTTTACCTCAACAACAAACAATAGCCTTAAGTTCGATTGACCTCTTTACCGCATCTGTTGTTGGGAGCGGTCAGCGAATGTTTGTTATTAAAGCATAGAAATGCTGTTTATCTTTTTCATTCTTCAGGCGTGATGTCATACGTTGGCCCCCTTTATTTATAGAAGGACCCATACACACAGAGTGTATATACAAAACAGTAGGAACACCTGTTCTTACCATGAGACTGACCAGGTGAAGGCTATGATCCCATGTTGTCACTTGTTAAATCCACTACAATCATTGTAGATGAAGGTGAGGAGACAGGTTAAAGAAGGATTGTTGAGCCATGAGACCATTGAGACACGCTGTCTTTTTGTGCCATTGAGGGTGAAAGAGAAATACAAAAATGTAAGTGCCTTTGAACTGGGTATGGTAGTAGGTTCCAGGCACATCGGTTTGTGTCAAGAATTGCAACGCTGCTGGGTTTTTCATGCTCAAATCAAATATAACTTTATTTGACACATGGGCCGAATAAAACAAGTGTAGACCTTACTGTGACATGCTTACTTACAAGCCCTTAACCAACAGGTCAGTTCAAGAAGAGTTAAGAAGATATTTACCAAATAAACTAAAGTTAAAAAATTAAAGTAAAAAAATTATAAAAAGTAACACAATAACGATTCTATATACAGGTGGTACTGAGTCGGTGTGTGGGGGTATAGGTTAGTTGAGGTCATTTGTACATGTTGGTAGGGGTAAAGTGACTATGCATAGATAATAAACAGTGAGTAGCAGCAGTGTACAAAACAAATGGGGGGGGGCGTTCAATGTAATAGTCTGGTGGCCATTTGATTAATTGTTCAGTAGTCCTATGACTTGGGGTAGATGCTGTAAAGGAGCCTTTTGGTCCTAGACTTGGTGCTCCGGTACAGCTTGCCGTGCGGTAGCAGAGAAAACAGTCTGACTTTGGTGACTGGAGTCTGACAATTTTATGGGCTTCCCTCTGACACCGCCTATTTTCCCAACAGTTTCCCGTGTGTATCAAGAATGATCCAGCCAACTTCACACAACTGTGGGAAGCATTGAAGTCAACAAGGGCCAGCGTCCCTGGGGCGTTTTCGACACCTTGTAGAGTACATGCCACTACAAAATTGAGACTGTTCTGAGGGCAAAAGGAGGGGGTGCAACTGAATATTAGGAAGGTGTTCCTAATGTTTGGTAAACTCTGTGTATATTATGGAATATGAGATGAAACTAACCCAGTAATTTCTTGTATTGGCAAACTAGTTGAGTTAGCTCAATTAAAATCATAGACATTCAAATATTGTATATGATCAAATCAAACTTTATTTGTCACATGTGCCGAATACAACAAGTGTAGATCTTATCGTGAAATGCTTACTTACAAGCCCTTAACCAACAGTGCAGTTCAAGAAGAGTTAAGAAAATATTTACCAAATAGACTAAAGTAAAAAAATAATAAACACAATAAGAACAACAAGGCTATATACAGGTGGTACCGGTACCGAGTCAGTGTACAGGTTAGTTGAGGTAATTTGTACATGTAGGTAGGGGTGGAGTGACTATGCATAGATAATAAACAACGAGTAGCAGCAGTGTACAAAAGGGAGGAGGGGTGGTCAATGTATATAGTCCGGTGGCAATTTTATTAATTGTTCAGAAGTCTTATGGCTTGGGAGTAGAAGCTGTTGAGGAGCCTTTTGGTCCTAGACTGGTGCCTCTGGTACCGCTTGCCGTGCGGTAGCAGAGAAAACAGTCTCTACCTTGGGTGACTGGAGTCTGACAATTTTATGGGCTTTCCTCTGACACCGCCTATTATATAGGTCCTGGATGGCAGGAAGCTTGGCTCCAGTGATGTACTGGGGCCATACGCACTACCCTCTGTAGCGCCTTACGGTCAGATGCCGAGCAGTTGCCATACCAGGCGGTGATGTAACCGGTCAGGATGCTCTCGATGGTGCAGAACCTTTTCAAGATCTGGGGACCCATGCCAAATCTTTTGTCTCCTGGGGGGGAAAAGGTTTTATTTTGCCCTCTTCACGACTGTCTTGGTATGTTTGGACCATGATAGTTAATTGGTGACGTGGACACCAAAGAACTAGGAACTCTCAACCCTCACCACTACAGCCCCGTCAATGTTAATGGGGACCTGTTCAGCTCGCCTTTTCCTGTAGTCCACGATCAGCTCCTTTGTCTTGCTCACATTGAGGGAGAGGTTGTTGTCCTGGCACCACACTGCCAGTTTTCTGACCACCTCCCTATAGGCCGTCTCATCGTTGTCAGTGATCAGGCCTACCGCTGTTGTCGTCAGCAAACTTAATGATGGTGTTGGAGTCGTGTTTGGCCACGCAGTCGTGGTTGAACAGGGAGTACAGGAGGGGACTAAGTATACACCCCTGAGGACCCCCAGTGTTAAGGATCAGCGTGGCAGACGTGTTGTTGCCTACTCTTACCACCTGGGGGCTGCCCGTCAGGAAGTCCAGGATCCAGTTGCAGAGAGAGTTGTTTAGTCCCAGAGTCCTTAGCTTAGTGATGAGCTTTATTTATTTATTTTTATTTCACATTTATTTAACCAGTTAGGCTAGTTGAGAACAAGTTCTCATTTACAACTGCGACCTGGCCAAGATAAAGCAAAGCAGTGCGACACAAACAACAACACAGAGTTAAACATGGACAAAAAAAACGTACAGTCAATATCACAATTGAAAAAGTCTAAATACAGTGTGTGCAAATGGCGTAAGGAGGTAAGGCAATAAATATGCCATAGTAGCAAAGTAATTACAATTGAGTAAATTAACACTGAAGGGATAGATGTGCAGATGATGATGTGCAACTAGAAATACTGGTGTGCAAAAAAGTAAATAAAAACAATATGGGGATGAGGTAGGTAGTTGGATGGGCCATTTACAGATGGGCTGTGTACAGATGGACTGTGTACTGTGTACACAGTACACTGTACTGTGTACAGCTGCAGCGATCGGTAAGCTGCTCAGATAGCTGATGCTTGAAGTTAGAGGGAGATATGTCTCCAACTTCAGCGATTTTTGCAATTTGTTCCAGTCATTGGCAGCAAAGAACTGGAAGGAAAGGCGGCCAAAGAGGTGTTGGTTTTGGGGATGACCAGTGAGCTAAGGCGGAGCTTTACCTAGCAAAGACTTATAGATGGCCTGGAGCCAGTGGGTCTGGCGACGAATATGTAGCGAGGGCCAGCCGACGAGAGCATACAGGTCGCAGTGTTGTTTGAGTGGTATATGGGGCTTTGGTGACAAAACTATATGGTGTCCAGGGCACAGCTGGAGCTGAGGGGGTCTATAAAGGTGGCAACAGTGAGAGACTTATTTCTGGAGAGATTATTTTTTTTAATTAGAAGCTCTAACTGTTTGGGCATAGACCTGGAAAGTATGAACAGAACTTTTCAGGCTATCTCTGCAGTAGATTGCAACTCCTCCCCCTTTGGCAGTTCTATCTTGATGGAAAATGTTGTTAGTTGGGATGGAAATCTCAGAATTTTTGTGCCTTCCTAAGCCAGGATTAGACCGGCAAGGACATCAGGGTTGGCGTACTGTGCTAAAGCAGTGAGTGAAACAAACTTAGGGAGGAGGCTCTGATGTTAACATGCATGAACCAAGGCTTTTACGTTACAGAAAGTCAACAAATGAGGCGCCTGGGGACCACGGTGCCCGGGTTAACCTCTACATCACCTGAGGAACAGAGGAGGAGTAGGATGAGGGTACAGCTAAAGGCTATCAAAACTGGTCTTCTAGTGCGTTGGGGGCAGAGAATAAATGGAGCAGATTTCTGGATGGTAGGATAGAATTCAGGGCATAATGTACAGACAAGGGTATGGTAGGGTGCAGTACGTGAGTAAACCTTGGCATTGAGTGACGATAAGAGAGGTTCCATCTCTGGACGCACTAGTTATGCTGGGTGAGGTCACCCGATGTGTGGGAGTTGGGATAAAAGAGGTATCTGTGGCATGATGAGTGGACTAGGGGCTCCGCAGTAAACTAAAACAATGATAACTATCATACAACAGTATACAAGGCATATTGCATTAGAGAGACATAAAGCGAGGCATAAAGCAATCACAGGTTGTTGATGCGAGAAGCTAGCTAAGACAACAATGGTAAGACAACAACAGGTAAAATGGTGATGAATGGGCAGAGAGGGTCAGTTAACTACACACAGGGCCTGAGTTCAAGGCCGGGGCCAAGATAAACAAAATAAACACGCTTAGTGGGCACTATGGTGTTTAAAGGCTGATCTGTAGTCAATGAACAGCATTCTCACATAGGTGTTCCTTTTGTTCAGGTGGGAAAGGGCAGTGTGGATTGAGTTTCCGTCATCTGTGGATCTGTTGGGGCTGTAAGCGAATTGGAGTGGGTCTAGGGTGTCCGTGAGGATGCTGTTGATGTGGAGCCATGACCTGCTTTCAAAAGCACTTCATGGCTACCGCCGGAGTGCTACAGGGCGGTAATCATTTAGGCAGTTACCTTCGCTTCCTTGGCACAGGGACTATGGGGGTCTGCTTGAAACATGTAGGTATTACAGACTGTGTCAGGAGAAGGTTGAAAAATGTCAGTGAAGACACTTGACAGTTGGTCCACGCATGCTTTGAGTACACATCCTGGTAATCCGTCTGGCCCAGCGGCTTTGAATGTTGACCTTTTAAAGGTTTTGTTTACTTTGGCTGGAGAGCGTTGTCACCCACCAAACAGCTGGAGCTCTCGTTCATGCTTCAGTGTTGCTTGCTTCGAAGCGAGGCATATTTGACAATGGGTTATAATTTTATTTTTATTTTATCGAATCATGGCTTTGTTAATCAGAATACGATGTTATCAGATCTTTTTCTAAAGTGCTTAGATGTTTTTGCAGCAAGACTATTTCTGACGCATTTCATGACATCCAAATGCAATCAGTTATGTGGAATCTCAATCCCTAAAGAGGGTTTAACCGAACTTCTGCCTGGGAGAAAATGTGCTTCCTCATATGATGCGTGCTGCTACCGAACCAAAACAAAAGTGTGAATAAAGTCAATACAATTTGCCTCACTTTTTTGAATGAAGTTACTGGTAATAAACATATCATCAAAACATTCATTGGCGACACAATGTTTAGAAGAGGTTCAGAGATCGGAGCATTTATTCTATCATGCGTATTCTATGTGAAACCATAATGTGCATGTGCGTACGCAAATTCTACAGCCCGTATAGCTTGACGAGGATTTTGTTTGCTGATACCTTGACCACATTATCCTTGTTTTACTCATTTCCGTTCTGAATATTTCCTTCATGTTGTTTACAAAACACTGATATAATGTAACAAACTGCCTATCAGTCGTTCGCTTTGATGGCTAGGCCAATCCATTTCCTCCAATAGATTTGAAGGTAATAATATCATTTTCTGGGTATATTTGCAATTTTTCCTGTTGCTGTGGGGTAGGTAGTCAGGCTTCTCTTGCAGCTCATCAGCTTAAGGGCAATGGCTAGCCTGTAGCGGCTTGCTAACAAAAAGCATTGCATGTGTATTAGTGACTGAACAGCGGGCAAGT
>NW_019947997.1:14628-18397 GCF_002910315.2 Salvelinus sp. IW2-2015
GAAGGTAGAACTGTATTGTGCGGTTCTTCCTCGTGGCAGCTGGTTTAAAGAAACAACCGCGGTGCCTCGACATAAAACATCATGCAACCAAATACTTTTGATGGATCAATAGCTTTATCAATGTTTGACTTTGTCAGTGTGCAAATCATGATCTTTGATATTCAACGTTAACTTTCTTGACCCWTTTTATCAAGACTTTGATTGGGTAACGACTGTCCCTGACTAGTATGTGTGAACTCTGCTTTTAAACTATTAAATGTAACATTTTGTAGCTAGGAACTGAAGTTGCAAGTATTCATAAAAACTTCAATGGAATAACAACCATTCCTATCATTGAGGTCCATATTTTTATGTATTTTTCATCATTACGTTTATATTCAATTATTTATATTTTTAATTCCATAAAGTTAATCTTGCTAACAGGTTTTCGACAACACTTTGGTATATAGCTAGGGCGGCAGGTAGGCTAGCGATTAGCGTGGCCCATGCTATCCAGGATCCTCGGGATGTCCCAACTCAGATGTTACCCCATTGAAGTTGACATTTTAAAATGGCTAAGGTTAGGTAAGGGTTAAGGTTTTGGGTAGGGATGTCCCAAGGATCCCAGATGACACTAACCGTTATTGTTGGGCCAATAACCCGAAAGGTCTCTAGTTCAAATCCCTAACGCGACAAGGTGAAACATCTGTGGGTGTGCCCTAGAGGCACTTAACCCGAATTACTCCAGGGTCGCCGTAGATAATTACAGACCCTGGCAGAGACCCCACTCTCCGAGGGTGTCTCAGGACATTTGTGAAATAGAAATAAGCACTCAAATKATTATTTATCATGTATGCATAAAATAAAGTTTGCATTCTCAATTGAGTCTGTAGTGCAGCTGTAAACAATGCACGCATGCCTAAAAAAAACTGCATCTTTGAATTTCATGGATTACAATTGTACACATTTTTTAAAAATCCTTATAGGTACGGGAACTTGTCCTGGACAACAGCCAATCAAATGAAGGGAAAATCGAAGGCCTCACAGAAGAATTCGTCAATCTGGAATTCCTCAGTTTGATAAATGTTGGCTTATTCTCAGTTTCCAACCTTCCCAGACTTGGGAAACTCAAAAAGGTAATGTTTTGCTTCATTTTATACAAACACTCACTCACAAGTTTTAGAACACCTACTCATTCAAMAWWWWWWTCTATATTTTTACTATTTTCTACATTGTAGAATAATAGTGAAGACATAAACTAAGAAATAACACAWGGATATGCATTAACCAAAAAAAGTGTTAAACAAATCAAAATGGATTTTATGTTTGAGATTCTTCAAATAGCCACCCTTTGCCTTGGTGACAGCTTTTCACACTCTTGGTATTCTCTCAACCAGCTTCACCTGGAATGCTTTTCCAACAGTCTTGGAGTTCCCACAAATGCTGAGCACTTGTTGGCTGCTTTTCCTTCACTCTGTGGTCCAACTCATCCCAAACCATCACAATTTGGTTGAGTTTGGGTGATTGTGGAGGCCAGGTCATCTGATGCAGCACTACATCACTCTCCATCTTGGTCAAATAGCCCTTACACAGCCAGGAGGTGTGTTGGGTCATTGTCCTGTTAAAAACAAATGATAGTCCCACTAAGCGCAAACTAAATGGGATGGCATATCGCTGCAGAATGCTGTGGTAGCCATGCTGGTTAAGTGTGCCTTGAATTCTAAATAAATCACTGACAGTGTCACCAGCAAAGCACCCCCACGCCATCACACCACCYCCTCCATGCTTCGCAGTGGGAACCACACATGGAGATCTTCCGTTCATCTACTTTGTGTCTCACAAAGACATGGCGGTTGGAACCAAAAATCTCAAATTTGGATTCATCAGACCAAAGGACAGATTTCCACCGGTCTAATGTCCATTGCTTGTGTTTTTTTGGCCCAAGCAAGTCTCTTCTTATTTGTGTCCTTTAAAAGTGGTTTCTTTGCAGCAATTTGACCATGAAGGCCCGATTCAGTCTTCTCTGAACAGTTGATGTTGAGATGTGTCTGTTACTTAAACTCTGTCAAGAATTTATTTGGGCTGCAATTTATGAGGCTCGTAACTCTAATGAACTTATCCTCTGCAGCAGCGGTAACTCTGTCTTCCATTCCTGTGGCGGTCCTCATGAGAGCCAGTTTCATCGTAGCTCTTGATGGTTTTTGTGACTGCACTTTAAGAAATTTTCAAAGTTCTTAATTTTCCGCATTGACTGACCTTCATGTCTTAAAGTAATGGACTGTCGTTTCTCTTTGCTTATTTGAGCTGTTCTTGCCATAATATGGCCTTGGTCTTTTACCAAATAGGGCTTTCTTCTGTATACCCCCSCTACCTTGTCACAACACAACTGATTGGTTCAAATGCATTAAGAAGGAAAGAAATTCCACAAATGTACTTTAAGGCACACATGTTAATTGAAATTACCTCATAAAGCTGGTTTAGAGAATGCCAAGAGTGTGCAAAGCTGTCATCAAGGCAAAGGGTGGCTACGTTGCAGAATCTCATATAAAATATATTTTGATTTCTTTAACWTTTTATTTGGTTACTACATGATTCCATATGTGTTATTTCATAGTTTTGGTGACTTTATTCTACAATGTAAAGATAAAGAAAAACCCTTGAATGAGTAGGTGTTCTAAAACTTTTGACCGGGTGTGTGTAGAGGGGCCCTTTATTTTTTATACACAAGCTTACAGTTATAGTAAAGTGACATTTGTTTTCTTTTGAAAAATAGATTCAATTCAGTCCCTAATGGCACCCTATTCCTTGTGCAGTGCACTACTTTTGAGGGCTCTGGTCAAAAGTAGTGCACTACGTAAGGAATAGGGTTMCATTTGGRACATGGYCATTGTTTTCTGAAAGACTGTTASTTGYTTGGGCATTTTTTGACAGAAGTGACTGCTCAAAGTATTGCGACAGTGACAMTTTTGTTTTGGCTCTAATCCAGCACTTTGGATTTGAAATTATACAGTGACTGAGGTTAAAGTGCATAATATCAGCTTTAATTTGAGTGTATTTTCATCCATATCGGGTGAACCGTTTTAGAAATGACAGTACTTGTACAGTCGGCCCATTTTAGGGGACCAAAAGTATTGGGACATTCACTTATACTGTACCTTCCGAAAGTATTCACACCCCCTCAGAAAGTATGTCTGTATTATCTTCTGATCGTGCCAGCTATGCCATCGCGAGACAGACGCCCGGTGGACTGAAACGCGCATGTAAGACGCCACATCATCCCAGATTGATATCCTGAGCCATGTTCTACCTGAACAGAAGAACTTGTTACAGATCCTCATGAAAGGCACCCTGGTGCTCGTTGTTTTAACTTGGTTCACAGACCTGGTTTGACCTTTAGCGTGAGCACTCTATTAGGAAACGAGATATGCTCATGGTTTTGGAATATTTGGTATTCTGTACAGGCTTCTTATGTCTTCAACCTGCATAAAATTAATTGGTTTATGAGTATTGTGATGATATAATCTACATACATGTTGATCTTACCTATTCAGTTCTCCTATAAAACAGTCATTAATTTGTTACAAACATAAACTACTAACTACCAACATATTCATCTCATTTCACCTCTTGCACATTAGGCGGGGGGGTGTGTTTCAACTTTTCAAGTCTCGTAAGGCCGGCTCGTCGTTTGACAAAACAATCTAACTTGGAATCCCCCCAATTGTTTGAAATTCAAAGTGTCTGTAAAACACAGCCACCATATTAAAAGTTCGTGGAGATGAAGCACAGA
>NW_019947998.1:0-18394 GCF_002910315.2 Salvelinus sp. IW2-2015
GTCAACAACAGTCAGTGTCATGACAGGGCATCTCAACAGACTGTAGCCTGTAACTGCTCACATTGGACCATCTCAAACCTCACTAGAATTGTCTCCGGTACTTACATCTGTAAAGTTACTATAGAGATACCATCRCTTATTGAATCTGTGGGGAATGGYACACGGATAACAGTTACAGCCAGAGAGAATAAAAGCAAAGGTGAGTAGTCTGATTTGGTCTATATCTTTGTCAAGCATAATGTCTACCGCTGATGTACAGTAGCTCTGTTTTGCTAAAGAGTAAGGTTTTGACTTATAGACTTTTACACAGATCAATCACTTTACAACAATATACAGTTCTCAATTCTCCTGAATACCAGTATTCCATGTGTAGTCTGTCAGGATTTGTATAATAACTTGTGTGTATTGACACCATGTATATGTGTTTACAGTGGTTATTGAGACCTCGGAGGACATAGCAGTCCCCTACACCTTGAGATGTCTCCCAGTCATTATACTGGTGGCCATATTCTGTTACTATAGCTACCAGTGGAAGAAAAGTCAATGTAAGTCTGTCAATAATTTTAATTCAGAACGTTTGGATCCACAAAAATATGATGTACTGAACAACAATATAAGCGCAACATGCAACAATTTCAAATATATATATTTTTTCATTTTACCCCCCTTTTTCTCCCCAATTTCATGGTATCCAATTGTTAGTAGTTACTATCTTGTCTCATCGCTACAACTCCCGTACGGGCTCGGGAGAGACGAAGGTCGAGAGCCATGCGTCCTCCGAAACACAACCCAACTGCMTCTTAACACAGCYCGCATCCAACCCGGAAGCCAGCCGCACCACTGTGTCAGAGGAAACACCGTGCACCTAGCYACCTGGTCAGCGTGCACTGCGCCCGGCCCGCCACAGGAGTCGCTAGTGCGCGATGAGACAAGGATATCCCTACCGGCCAAACCCTCCCTAACCCGGACGACGCTAGGCCAATTGTGCGTCGCCCCATGGACCTCCTGGTCGCGTCCGGCTGCTCGAACCCAGAGTCTCTGGTGGCACAGCTAGCGCTGCGATGCACTGCCTTAGACCACTGCACCACCCGGGAGGCWGATTTCAATGATTTTACTGAGTTACTGTTCATATTAGGAACTCAGTCAATTGAAATAAATTAATTGGGGCTCCCAAGTGGTGCAGGCGTCTAAGGCACTGCATCTCAGTGCTGGAGGCGTCACTACAGACCCTGGTTCAATTCCAGGCTGTATCACAACTGGTTGTGATTGGGAGTCCCATAGGGCGGCGCACCATTGGCACAGCGTCGTTAGGGTTTGGCTGTTATTGTAAATAAGAATTTGTTCTTAACTGACTTGCCTTGTTAAATAAAGATTAAATAAAATTAGGGCGTAATCTATGGATTTCACATGACTGGGCAGGGGCACAGCCATGGGTGGGCCTGGAGCCAGGCKCAGCCAGTCAYAATMAGTTTTTCCCCACAAAAGGGCTTTGTTACAGATAGAAATACTCCTCAGTTTCATCAGCTGTCCGGGTGGCTGGTTTCAGACGATCCTGCAGGTGAAGAAGCCGGATGTGGTGTCCTGGGCTGGCGTGGTTACACGTGGTCTGCAGTTATGAGGCCGGTTGGACGTACTGCCAAATTCTGTAAAACAACGTTGGAGGTGGCTTGTGGTAGAGAAATGAACATTATAAAATTCTCTGGCAACAGCTCTGGTGGACATTCCTGCAGTCACCATGCCAATTCACGCCGAAATGTTTGCTTTATATCTTCTCTTTGCTAAATTTTTACATCAGATGTTGTTGGAAGGAAGTTAGACTTGTGACAGTGAGTGATACGACAATGGAAATTTCACAATCTTCACATTTAGTTCTCTGCTTTCCCCATTAATTTGCCAAATGATGAAATTTTGACAAGATCTTTAATCAACAAATAAAGCTGGTTCAGAACTGCAGCTAATTGAAATCAACTGGTATAGAGCAGACAGCAAGTCCAAAAGAAGAAGATATTACTGGGTCAAGGTTTAGCATGAAGAAAGACAAATTACGCACATAAAGAAAAGAGAGAAAGATGGAGAGAAGTTACTCTGTGGTTAACATTTCAGTGCGTCATCAAAGAAATCCACAGCGAGTGTGTGTCAGTTGTGATTCTCATGCCCTGGGTGTGTGTGTGTGTGTGTGTGTAGGAGGGGGAGCCACAGCACCTGCAGGCTGAGTGACTGGGCTCATTCTGATACCCTTTCAGAAAGATGAAGCATCTGTTGTCTGGCTGCTCCTCTCCTCCCTCTGTTCCCTCTCTTCTTGGGTAGTTACAAAATATGTGTACACATTATTGGACCATCAGTATCTTAGATTAAACCAACACCATATTGGCTAACCGGGCAAAAACATCACAATGTTTTTAAAGGGACGGTAATTTACATATTCTACTGGTCTGGACATTACCTTTTAGTTCTCTTAACTTGTTTTCATTCATTTCACTGTAGTCAATGCATTTATTTTGGTATCATTAACAACAACAACAATGATTGTAGAATTCATAAACTACGCGATACCCCGTTTTATACCATGTTTTATACCCCGTTTTAAACCATGGTTTATACCCATTTTTATACTCTGTTTTATACCCCATTTTATACCAATGGTTTATACCCCATTTTATACTCTGTTTTATACCCCATTTTATACCATGTTTTATTACCCCGTTTTATACCATGTTTTTTTTTTATACCCCGTTTTAAACCATGTTTATACCCCATTTTAAACCATGTTTATACCCCGTTTATACCATGTTTTATAACCCCTTTAAACCATGGTTTATACCCCATTTTATACTCTGTTTTATACCCCATTTTATACCAATGGTTTATACCCATTTTATACTCTGTTTTATACCCCATTTTAAACCATGGTTTATACCCTATTTTATAACCATTTTTATACCATGTTTTATACCCCGTTTTATACCCCGTTTTATACCATGTTTATATGGTAATAATTATTTTGATTTGGTAATGGTACCACCCTAATAGAATACAAAACATCAGCTTCATGAATGTCATACTATTTAGCCTTGTCATTTGATGTTTCACTAACATGCTGTTTTCTCCTCTCTCCACAGTATAGCAAACACGTTGGTGGTGATCCAGTCTCCTCATAATGTAACAGTAACAGAGGGGGACACTGTTCAGATCCAGTGCTGCTGGAATACAAATGTGTTAAGAGCGACAGTTCATTGGCATAAAGAAGGACACMCCGAGATAAAATATARTAGTTTACGGGTCAACAACAGTCAGTGTCATGACAGGGCATCTCAACAGACTGTAGCCTGTAACTGCTCACATTGGACCATCTCAAACCTCACTAGAATTGTCTCCGGTACTTACATCTGTAAAGTTACTATAGAGATACCATCTCTTATTGAATCTGTGGGGAATGGRACACGGATAACAGTTACAGCCAGAGAGAATAAAAGCAAAGGTGAGTAGTCTGATTTGGTCTATATCTTTGTCAAGCATAATGTCTACCGCTGATGTACAGTAGCTCTGTTTTGCTAAAGAGTAAGGTTTTGACTTATAGACTTTTACACAGATCAATCACTTTACAACAATATACAGTTCTCAATTCTCCTGAATACCAGTATTCCATGTGTAGTCTGTCAGGATTTGTATAATAACTTGTGTGTATTGACACCATGTATGTGCTTACAGTGGTTATTGAGACCTCGGAGGACATAGCAGTCCCCTACACCTTGAGATGTCTCCCAGTCATTATACTGGTGGCCATATTCTGTTACTATAGCTACCAGTGGAAGAAAAGTCAATGTAAGTCTGTCAATAATTTTAATTCATAACATATGGATCCACAAAAATATAACATTATTTAAAAAATGTACTTGAACTTGCTTTAAGTTACTTTACTTTAACTTAAAGTAAAATTAACTCATTCCCTTTTCAATATTCATTTTAACACACATAGTAATGTGAATGCAGGCCAGTGTTTTGTGAGGCATTGTGTTGGTTTCTTTCAGCTGTAGCTAAGAGACCAATGGACACTTTCTTCCTAGAGAAGAAAGAGACTGACACGACGCTGTGACTTCCTGTTGATCATCATGGACCTCCACCATGTCACCTCTCTACAGGGACACCTGCAGAACACCACAACAGAGTTACTCATCACTGTTAGTTCACCACTGATGGAGTGATGCTTAGTAACTACCGTAGTTAGGAGCTTTAGCTTAAACATTTCATTTGTGTGTGAATTGTTCAATTGTTCACACTATGTGCATGTAGTAGTTGATGGTTATAATTTAAAAAATAAATACATACGTTGTAAAACAGTTGTATTTGGTTTGTTTTAAAGACTTAATAAAACAAATATTGCACCATACAATCAAAGTTCTGTCTTAAATTGCCTCAAACAATAACTTTACATTTTCAAGACTTTCACAACCTGTACATTTAGTTCTCTGCTTTCCCCATCATTTTGCCAATGATTAACTTTTGACTATGTAACGATGTGCGCTAAGAGTCGGGAAGCATGTTCAGGGAGTGAGTGTTTTAATTAATAAACGCGACATAATACAAAACACGAACAACGCACAGACATGAAACAGAAACAATGAGGCCTGGGGAAGGAACCAAAGGGAGTGACATATATAGGGAAGGTAATCAGGGAAGTGATGGAGTCCAGGTGAGTCTGATGAGGCGCAGGAGCGAGTCACGATGGTGACAGGTGTGCGCCATAATGAGCAGCCTGGTGACCTTGAGGCCAGAGAGGGAGCACACATGACAGATTAGATCTTTAATCAACAAATAAAGCTGGTTCAGGACTGCCGATACTTGAAATCAACTGGTATAAAGCAGACAGCAAGACCAAAAGAAGATGACATTATTGGGTCAAATGTTTAGCATGAAGAAAGAACAAATTACGCACATAAAGCAGAGACTTCAGTGCGTCGAGAGGACTCCCTTCCTTACTGACTTCACTGTTACATCTGCCACGCCCCCTACTGCTCATCCTGTGTTTCCCTATCCTGCCGCCACTCCCCCAGTGTTCTCTCCCTCTGTGTGTGTGTGTGTGTGTGATTGTGTGGGCGTTGACAGGTGTGCTGGAGGCGGAGCAGATCGCCACCAGCTGCAACCTGTTCCATAATCAAGACCCCTACAAATACTCAGCCCTGCCACTTCCACGTTGCCAGATCGTAATCTCTGCTCAGTCAGTCTGTGGTTTTAGCTGTTTGCGCCTGCTTTCGTGTTGTTCCTGGTTGCCTGATGCTGTTTTCCTCGCCGCTACAGGTCTGTCCGCTCTGACTCTGGTCCCTGTCTCCGGTCCCACGTCTCATCAGTCCTGCTACCCTGTCCTGGATCCCCCACTCTACTGCTTCCTTGTATACCTCTCCGGAGTTGCTCACCCAGCCCCAACTCCCCTCGCTCCAGCCTCAGCACCTGGCTCCCTGTAACTCGCCCAAGCTTTCCCTGGCCTGCACCCCATCTTCCCCCTGTTTTTCAATAAATACCTTGGTTACCTGATCCCAGTCTTCTCGTCTGAGTCTGCTCTTGGGTTCACCTGCTCCAYGTAACACATTGGTGGGTTTTTCCTGAAATGTTCTTACCTATTATATGTTTAAGACCTATGTATTAAAAACAAAATGTACAGTGCATTCGGAAAGGAATAAGAACCCTTGACTTTTCCACATTATACGTTACATACTTATTCTAAAATGTATTAAATTGTTTTTATTCCTCAATCTACACACAATACTCCATAATGAAAAAAGATAAACAAGATTATAGAAATTTGAACAAATTTATAATGAATAAACATATCACATTTGCGTAAGTATTCAGACCTTTTACTCAGTACTTTGTTGTAGCACCTTGGCAGYGATTAMAGCCTYGAGTCTTCTTGGRTATGACGCTACAAGCTTGGCACACCTGTATTTGGGGAGTTTCTCCCATTCTTCTCTGCAGATCATCTCAAGCTCTGCCAGGTTGGATGAGGAGCGTAGCTGCACAGCTATTTCCAGGTCTCTCCAGAGATGTTCGATCGGGTTCAAGTCCGGACTCTGGCTGGGCCACTCAAGGACATTCAGAGACTTGTCCCGAAGCCACTCCTGCGTTGTCTTGGCTGTGTGCTTAGGGGTCATTGTCCTGTTGGAAGGTGAACCTTCATCCCCAGACCTTTGCCCCAGTCTGAGGTCCTGAGRGCTCTGGAGCAGGTTTTCATCAAGGATCTCTCTGTACTTTGCTCCGTTCATCTTTCTCTCAATCCTGACTAGTCTCCCAGTCCCTGCCACTGAAAAACACCCCCACAGCATGATGCTGCCACCCCCATGCTTCATCATAGAGATGGTGCCAGGTTTTCTCCAGACGTGACGTTTGGCATTGAGGCCAAAAATGTCAATCTTGGTTTCATCAGACCAGAGAATCTTATTTCTCATTGTCTTAGAGTCTTTATGTGCCTTTTGGCAAACTCCAAGTGGGCTGTCATGTGTCTTTTACTGAGAAACGGCTTCCGTCTGGCAACTCTACCATTAAGTCCTGATTGGTGGAGTGCTGCAGAGATGGTTGTTCTTCTGGAAGGTTCTCCCATCTCCACAGAGGAACTCTGGAGTGCTATCAGAGTGACCATCGGGTTCTTGGTCACCTCCCTGACCAATGCCCTTCTCCCCCGATTGCTCAGTTTGGCCGGGCGGCCAGCTCTCGGAAGAGTCTTGGTGTTTCCAAACTTCTTCCTTTTAAGAATGATGGAGTCCACTATGTTCTTGGGGACCTCCAATGCTGCAGAAATGTGTTGGTACCCGTCCCCAGATCTGTGCCTCGACACAATCCTGTCTCTGAGCTCTACGGACAATTCCTTCGACCTCATGGCTCCTGAGTGGCGCAGCGGTCTGTATCACAACCGGCCGTGATTGGGAGTCCCATAGGGCGGTGCACAATTGGCCCGGCGTTGTCCGGGTTTGGCCGGGGTAGTTCGTCATTGGAATTAAGAATTTGTTCTTAACTGACTTGACTAGTTAAATAAAGGTTTTTTAAAAATGGCTTGGCGTTTGCTCTGACATGCACTTTCAACTGTGGGACCTTACATAGACAGGTGTGTGCCTTTCCAAATCATGTCCAATCAATTGAATTTACCACAGGTGGACTCCAATCAAGTTGTCGAAACATCTCAAGGATGATCAATGGAAACAGGATGCTCCTGAGCCTAATTTCAAGTCTCATAGCAAAGGGTCTGAATACTTATGTAAAGAAGTTATTACAATTATTTATTCATTTTACATTTGCCAACAATTCAAAAAAACTGTTTTCGCTTTGTCATTATGGGGTATTGTGTGTAGATCGATGATAATTACTGTATATATGTAACGGCTATCGTCATATTCCTCCTCCTCGGACGAGGAGAGGCGAGAAGGATCGGACCAATACGCGGAGTGGTTAGTGTTCATGATGAATGATTTATTATAACGGAAAAACTGAACACTGAAAATACAAAACAAATAAACGAAGTGCAGAAAACAGATACAGTACCGTGTGGTGAAAAACACAAACACGGAAACAAACACCCACAAAACACACGTGAAACCCAGGCTGCCTAAGTATGATTCTCAATCAGGGACAACGATTGACAGCTGCCTCTGATTGAGAATCATACCAGGCCGAACACAAAAATCCCAACATAGAAAATCAACCATAGACAAACCCACCCAACTCACGCCCTGACCAACTAAAATAAATACAAGACAAAGGAAAACAGGTCAGGAACGTGACAATATATTTTTTCTTACATTTTAGGATAAGACTGTAACGTAACAAATATGGAAAAAGTCAAGGTGTCTGAATACTTTCCGAATGCACTGTATATACAGTATCAATGGTTCCAATGACCAAGACTTGGCACAGTCAAAACATGTAGGAGTAAAAACTGCTATGAAGCAGAGGGTTGAAAAATGCTAAAAAGGAACCTTTTATCTCTACAGAACCTTTTCAGTCGTGGACTGGGTTCTATGCCTCCCGGAATGTTCTGAAGGGGATAGCCAGGAGAGCTAGTTCCCAGCTGCACGCTGCAGAGACTCTGTTCACTCGGTACCGGGTCAGCTACCCAGATGGACCGGTCCCTAAAGAAGAGGCCCTGCAGAAGCTGAAGGTCCTCCGCTGGGCTGTCCTGAGGTGCTTGATCAAATATCTCACTAATTGATGTGACTCATTGTGTATTATATGTATATTATACCTATCTTGTAAAGTGATTATCAATCTCATATCCCACTCTTGTCAGACAAATTTTAAAATTAAAGACCCAAAAGGAATTATTGTAATAGATAAGTATTGTTTTATAATATTCTCCCTCTGTGTTATCTCCAGGTCAGCACCATGATGGGATCACGGGGACAGAGTCTCCCAAGGTGTCTGACATGTACATAGAGCACCTGACCCAGGCTATGATGGGAGTAGAGGAACTTCTGGCTGCCCTCTTCCTCCTGCCCCAGGCCCTGGGCCCGCTAGCAACTCTGAAGCCTTCAATAGACAAGACTCTCATAGCAAGGGTAAAGTACTGTACTTCAGAATAATAATGAATAATTGAAAATATTTATACTTTATTTGACATGAACTCAGATGTGGATTTGTGAAAGTAGTTGGATGGGATGCATGTTTTCACTTATCCAATCACAACACTACAGATCAGAGAGTACATATCAAGGAAGGGAGAGGATGTATTTTGTATTCTAACCAGGCACAAGGTTCAGCTTGGTCCAAGGCATCATTTAATGACTTCCTCAACTACAACATGGGTCTTGTTTACATCAACAACATTTTGATAATGAAAGTGTATTGCAGGCTCCCATCAGGACCTGGAGCAGCACATCATTGTGTACAACCCCCTGGCATGGAACACCACCGCCATCATCAACGTCACGGTAACCTTCCCCATGGCAACCGTGTTCGACGACCAAGGACAGGCCATACCTGCACAGGTAGTGTGGAAATACAGAGTTGCTTTATCCAGTTAAACACTTTGTAGAACAATGAGTCACCATTATATAATGTAAAAGCCATGTGTCAATGGAACTGCAGATATACATCATACCTTCTAGACAAACTCAGTTTTCAGATAACTGATTGTGTTCATTGGGCACTCAGCAAAAAAACATTTTGCAACGGAAGATGAAAATTTGTGTTTCTTATTGGACAAGTTCAGGTATTCCCTTTGTCTGTTTTCGTCTGTTTAGTGTCTAATGAACACGGCCTGTGTCTCTCTGCTCCCAACAGACCCAGAGTTCAGCTGACTCCAACACGACCTATGACCTGTTCATTGTGGTGGACCTTGGGGGTCTCCAACACAGGAAGTACCTCATCAAGTTCTCAGAGAAGCCGGGTAAAGAGGGATCCTTGACCCACCATGCCTGGGTTGTGTCGTTCAAGAGACTAAATGTTTCACAGGAGTTGAAGACAGGAAGGAGACTCTTACCGGTTCTGAATGAGTGTTATAAGATCATGCTGGACCAGGATACTAACCTACTGCATAGCATCACCGACAGGTAGCTATATTCAACATTCACATTAGGGGCACATTCAACAGGCMAACGTTGTGGAACGTTGCAGATACAAAGGTAATTAATAGAGCTGATGTAGAAGAAATGACATGTCAGAGAAGCATGTTTATTTTACTGAACGTTGCACAACGTTTTCCTTCTGAATGCAGCCCAGGTGTTAGGTCAACAATGTCCTCTGTCCTTTCTGTGACCCTGCCAGGCATGAGAAGAGGACGGTGAGAATGACTCAGGATTTCTGGGAGTACCAGGTCAATGGGAACGTCAGCGCAGGGCCCATCTCTGACAACTACATCTTCAGTGCTAACGACTCGGCAGTGAGGGCGTACAAGGCCGTCAAGATGGAGATTGTCCCTGGGAAGATCATCACTGAGATCAGACAGTACTTCTACAGGTGGGAATGTGAACAACTCCTTTCTGTCAGTCTTTGGTTTCCATCCACCCTCCTTCCCTAAGCTACGATCTCTATATTCCTTCTATCACTCACTCACTCACTCACTCACTCACTCACACTACAGCTTAGTAAGGTGCAGGTCTAATATTGGGTGGCTCACATTAACAATGGGTTCCGTCTGCAGGGAGGAAGCAGATGAGGACTACACCTACTCTGTCACCACCAGAGTACCACAGAGTTTCCCCAGCGGCAGGCTGTGTTACAGGCTGGAGCAGAGCTACTCGCTGGGCCCCCTGGTGGTCAACACCGAGGCTGTCCTCAGGACCAAGACCAGCCTGAAGAACAACAGGACTCTGTTCACTGACGACAACGGGTACCAGATGATGAAGAGGCCTTCCAGGACGTTCGTCAATGATACTGTTGCCAGAGTGAGTGGGTTGTATTTAAGGACAGTTTTGTGATGGTTAAATGTACACTGAACTTCCACAGTACCTTGMCAGCCAGAGGAAGATGGGCTACACTTTCTGAGCCTGGTTCCTCTCAACGTTTCTTCCTACTCAGGAAGTTTGGGTGTTTGGTCTCCTCAGCTTTCCTTTTTGGTGGTTCAGGCCTGGGTTACTGTTCAGGACTTTGTGACAATTGCTTGTGTTTCTTCCCGTGTCTGTGTACTGCAGAACTACTACCCCATGGTTCGAATGGCCTACATTGAAGATGACTCTAGCAGACTGGTCCTCCTCAGTGAGAGRGCTCACGGKGCATCCAGCCAGAGTGAGGGAGAGCTGGAGGTGAGTGTTTTATGTATGAGATGCGTACGCTCACACTCACAACCTCAACCCCTTGTATCTGTCCCAGGTGATGCTCCACCGACGTCTGTGGAACAACCAGGAGTGGACTCTGGGTTATAACCTGACCCTGAACGACAGCTCGGTGGTGAGGCCTGTCCTGTGGATGACACTGGGCTCCCTGGCTGCTACCTCCTCTCTCTACCAGAGGGAGGCGCTAGAGCTGCAGCACAGACCTGTGGTCATGCCCATCGACAGGCCACGTGAGTCCACTCCTTATAGCTCAACTGTTTCGAGGCTCGCAGGTTGACCTTTATTGTCATGAATCTTGACCTGGAGGCAGAACTGAGCCATTTTCCTCTAGATGCTCCAGCTGCAAAGTGAAAATTAGCTATATTGTAAACATTCATGAAAACAATGTGCATTTTGGTCTTCATTTAAGATTAGGGTTAGCAGTATGGTTAAGAYTAGGTTAGGTTTAAAATCAGATTTTATGACTTTGTGGCTGTGCCAGTTAGTGACCAGTCTGCAGAGCTGCCTTCAGGACAAGATTCATGACAGTAAATACCAACCTGCTTAAAGCACACACAGCTACTTTCCACTAAACTTTTCCCTGGAAATCCAGGAAGTGGAATCCGTTCTAAAAACAAATCCACAATTGAAATGTTCCCAAATGGAGTCGACCATGTTTTTGCTCACCTGTACTATGCATTGTCAGAATGTATGGTCTCATACCCACAATGCCATTTACTGCCCCCTTTAGAGAAGGCCTGGAAGAAGGAGCCTCGGACCGGATCTCCGATTCGCCCCGTGGTCCTGCCTGACAACCTCCACCTGCTGACGCTTAGTGTYCCGGGCTGGTTCTACAGCTCCAACCACACCCTGCACCTCCGCAACATGGAGACCGGTACCCCTGGGTCCACACAGCCGGACTACGATCGTGTCCTACTGAGGATCATGCATCTGTATGAGAGGGGGGAAGACCCGGTACCGGTTCTTTGTCTCGCCGTCTACACCATTAACATGAAGGTAACAGGAAACACCGCTAGATGAGATCAATATGAAGAGTAGACTTCAATAACAGATGTTTGTGTATTAAATGCTAAATTAAGTGAACAAATAGATGTGATATTGACATTTGTTGGTCTCTCCTTGGGCTGTGGCGGTTACGAAATTTCGTCAGCCGGTGATTGTCAAGCAAATAACTGTCGGTCTCACGGTACTTGACCGTTAATTAACATAAATATATGCAGCATCTCCTGGCTTCCACACAGCCTACAAGCCACTGATGCAGACATGTGGAACATCTACAATTTCAAAAGTCTAATAAATCCATGTAATGTAGCCTACACCCTCACAATAAATCCATTATTTATTTTAGACAGGTCTAAAGAAACATGATATTAAGAAAATATAGTCTATTCAGAAGAATAGAATAACATACTGAGTTGTCCTGATGTGGCTATACCATATGGCTGTGGGCTACACTAGTTCATTTAGCAGACAACGTTTGCTTAGAATTCAGTGGCATTATTTATATTATAGTTTGAAGATACAATTGAACCAAGCTGAATAATATAAATATTTTCTCAATGATTTGAGGCAGTGGGCCACATGTGGCTTTTCTGAGTTGAGCGGTTAACAAAGAAATGGGTACTCCTACTGTCACGTTCCTGACCTGTTTTGTATTTATTTAGTATGGTCAGGGCGTGAGTTGGGTGGGTTGTCTATGTGTGATTTTCTATGTTGGGATTTTGTGTGTTCGGCCTGGTATGATTCTCAATCAGAGGCAGCTGTCAATCGTTGTCCCTGATTGAGAATCATACTTAGGCAGCCGGGTTTCACGTGTGTTTTGTGGGTGTTTGTTCCTTGTTAGTGTTTCGCCACACGGGAACTGTCACGGTAGTTCCGTTTTGTTATTTTGTATCGCTATTTGTTTCGTGTTATTAATTACCATGGAAACCAACCACTCTGCATATTGGTCCGATCCTTCTCGCCTCTCCTCGTCCGATGAGGAGGGATATAGACTATCGTTACACCTACAGTACCAGTCAAGTTTGGACACCTACTCATTCAAGGGTTTGTCTTTATTTTTACTATTTTCTACAGTGAAGGCATCCAAACTATGGAATCATGTAGTAACCAAAAAGTATGAGATTCTTCAAAGTAGCCACCCTTTGCCTTGACAACAGCTCTGGACACTCTTGGCATTCTCTCAACAAGCTTCACCTGGAATGCTTTCCCAAAAGTCTTGAAGGAGTTCCCACAATATGCTGAGCACTTGTCTGCATTTCCTTCACTCTGCGGTCCAACTCATCCCAAACCATCTCAATTGGGTTGAGGTTAGTGTTTGTGGCGGCCAGTTCATCTGATGCAGCACTCCATCACTCTCCTCTTGGTCAAATAGCCCTTACACAGCCTGGAGGTGTTGGGTCATTGTCCTGTTGAAAAACAAATCATAGTCCCAGTAAGTGCAAACCAGATGGGATGGCATATTTCTGCAGAATGCTGTGGTAGCCATGCTGGTGAAGTGTTCCTTGAATTCTAAATAAATCACAGACCGTGTAACCAGCAAAGCAGCCCCACACATCAACACCACCTCCTGCATGCTTCACGGTGGAGATCATCCGTTCACTTGCTTTGCGTCTCAAAAGACAGTGGGGTTGGAACCAAAAAATCTCAAATTTGGACTTATAAAGACCAAAGGAGAGATTTCCACCGGTCTAATGTCCATTGCTCGTGTTTCTTGGCCCAAGCAAGTCTCTTCTTCTTATTGGTGTCCTTTGACCATGAAGGCCTGATTCAGTCTCTTCTGAACAGCTGATGTTGATGTGTCTGTTCCTTGAACTCTGAAGCATTATTTGGGCTGCAATCTGAGGTGCAGTAATTCTAATGAACTTGTCCTCTACAGAGGTAACTCTGGTCTTTCCTTTTCCTGTGGGCGACTCTCAATGAGAGCCAGTTTCATCATAGTGTTGATGGTTTTTGCGCAGTCACTTAAAGACACTTCAAAGGTCTTGACATTTTCCATTTCACTTTTTTTGGTTACTAGATTCCATGTGTTACTTCATAGTTTTTCTACAAAGTAGAAAATAGTAAAAATATAGAAATACCTGGAATGAGTAGGTGTGTCCAAACATTTGACTGCTACTGTATATGCTTAATTTAGAGTTGTTTATGCAACTTTAGTTGTGTACAAACGTTTCGATTTTTTATATATTCTAATTGTGCACGATGTGACTAATGACTTGAAAAAAGTTGCTTGAAAGACATGAGCTCTGCTTTGTTTTGCTCAGGCTGAGTGCTGAGCGTTCCTAAGCACCTCTCACTCACATGGCTCTCCATGTCATCGGGTCTTTCTCGCAGTAAAGAAAGACGCATCAGATAGCAAAAAGCACTAGCCTACGGTGCATTTCAGAAACTATTCAGACCCCTTGACTTTTTCCACAGTTTTGTTACGTTACAGCCTTGTTCTAAAATTGATTAAATTGTTTTGTTCCTCAATCTCCACACCAAACCCCATAATCAAAGATATAACAGGTTTTTAGAATTTCTTTGCCAATTTATATATATTTAACTGGGGCTATACTCCCTGTTGTAAAGATAAACAATGTGCTTAATATTACGTTTAGTTGAGAGAACATATAGTAGACCTAGCCTATAGAAAGCTGATGGGATCATCCTCTTTTAGAGGCCATCACGCTGTTTTTCTCGTTATTGCATAGCCTATAGAGATGTTGCGCAACATGGGCACTCTTGAATGTGTTTTGATTAGATTTTCGATGACATTTGCATTGATGTCAGTGATAGCGGACAATGGCGAGCTGAGTACCAGGCAGTTAGCGAGTTTGTAGGCTACTAACGACGATCAACAGCATCAGCGCTTGGAGAAGCCTAATTACCGTGACTAAACGGTCACATTTGTTTGTTTATCATATATGCATAGTCACTTTAACCATATGTACATACTACCTCAATCAGCCTAACTAACCCGGTGTCTGTATGTAGCCTCGCTACTTTTATACTCGCACTGTATATAGCCTGTCTTTTTTACATGTTTATTTCTTTTTACCTGTTCACCTAATACTTTTTTTGCACTATTGGATAGAGCCTGTAAGTAAGCATTCATTGTAAGGTCTACACCTGTTGTATTCAGCGCACGTGACAAACGTTGATTTGATTTGACATGGGAATTTGACTACGGGTAATACGGTCACCGGCAACAGCCCAGATCACTGCTCTATTTACACTATGTTTTTGAAAATCCATTTCCTGTGTAAAAACAGGAAGTGCTGCGGGCATGGGGGGAAGTGAGAGCGTTGGAGGAGCGCTCTCTCACAGGAACCTGGGATATCGCCGACCTCCAGAGGTGGAAGTGGAAGGCTTCAGAAAGACCCAGGAGGGGTGAGAGTGTTGGTAAGCTGCAGTTCAGCATTGGTAGGGGTGAAATTATTGCATCAGAATAATATACCTTTTTGTTAAAAAGATGAGAAGTTACTGCATAGTGTACCTTTGACATTCAGCTGTCAATTCAGTTCACAATGAGTAGGCTGTAGTGTTTGAGATGTTAACCACATGTGAGATCTGAAGGGAAAAAATGGTGTTTACAATTGTTTTGTTACGTCCTAGTGTTCGTATTTGTCTGTTTCAGGGTCAAGAGTCAAGTTGTTGGTGTGAGAGGAGAGTTCAACGTGACCATATCACCCAAAGAAATCAGGACCTTCTTTGTTTACTTCAAGCTCAAGTAGAAAGTTCCAGGTCACCTTTAGTCTTCTGTGAAGATGGATAACTAATCTGAAGAGAGGCCTTCTGACATGTAGAACATGGGATTAAACATTCTCTCATGTACATTCTCTAATGTAACACGTGACATTGTATGACCAGGATGTGGATTATCTTGACGTGCCGGTCTACTTTTTTCTGTATAAAAATTTAGTATAATCTAAAATAAGGAGTCACTCCATTTTGTGTCTATTTCTTTATTTTCCTCAGTTGAAGTGCTTCTTAAGGCCTTGGCGAGGGGAAGGTCATTATTGACGCCTCTCAAAGCATTGAATAACCTAACCCAGTTTTAGTTATGAGGGGTATCAGATGCTTTGAGTAACGGTAAGATTCTTTATCTGAACGCCGTTGGTGAGAAATGTTCTTCTGTTTGCAAGTGAGCGCAGCGCTGACAGTCCACAGTAGACCACACGGCCACTTCCTGTTATTGGCCTTAGAGAATAAGAACTTCCCATATGGTGACATCAGTCTATAATTAAATATTATTGGTCCACATGAGTGCATTTGCACGCACAGTGAGGCGAAGACTTTTGGAGGATGGCCTGGTGTCAAGAAGTCCTGCAAAGAAGCCACTTCTTTCCAGGAAAAAACATCAGGGACAGACTGATAGTCTGCAAAAGGTACAGGGATTGGACTGCTGAGGACTGGGGTAAAGTAATTTTCTCGATGAATCCCCTTTCCAATTGTTTGGGGCATCTTGGAAAAAAAGCTTGTCCGGAGAAGACAAGGTGAGCGCTACCATCAGTCCTGTGTCATGCCAACTAGTAAAGAATCCTGAGGCCATCATGTGTGGGTTGCTTCTCAGCCAGGGGAGTGGGCTCACTCACAATTTGCCTAAGAACACAGCCATGAATAAAAAGAATGGTACCAACACATCCTCCGAGAGCAACTCTCCCAACCATCCAGGAACAGTTTGGTGACGAACAATGCCTTTTCCAGCATGATGGAGCACCTTGCCATAAGGCAAAAGTGATAACTAAGTGGCTCGGGGAACAAAACATCAATATTATGGGTCCATGGCCAGGAAACTCCCCAGACCTTAATCCCATTGAGAACTTGTGGTCAATCCTCAAGAGGCGGGTGGACAAACAAAACCACACAAATTCTGACAAACTCCAAGCAATTGATTATGCAGAATGGGCTGCATCAGTCAGGATGTGGCCAGAAGTTAATTGATATCATGCAGAGCTAGTTATGATTCCTGTAATACAGATCGTATGACTGTCACTTTTCTCCAGTCTACAGTATTTTTTCCAAGCTTACTATAATTTTAAGGTCAATATTCCCTATACTTACGCAAGGGGAGTGGGTAGTGGAGTCCACAGCAGTGTTGGCAGTAGAAAGGGAAGAGAGAAATGTCAAGCTGCGGTGCTGTGAAAGTGTGAAATTAATAAATACAGAGAGAGAGGGAGAGTCAGAAAGGTGTTGGTATAAGTGAGAGAACCGATCACCCCATCAGTCATCTGACATGAGGTACTTTTATAACTTGTTGTGTTGCTGCCTGCTCAGCTCGTACATCTGTTTTCTCTCATCCAGCGTAAGTGCAGACCGTTCGTATTGGTTAATCAAAACCTAACTTATACATTAGAAATATTTTGAAAATAACTGGTAAAAATAAATGATTTTATCTTCCACGTGCTTGTTCTACGTGTAAGATGTAGAACTCATAAAAACCTGTTTGTTTGGAAGGGGTTGGGTGTTTGTTAAAAATGGTGTTGTGATTCTTATTGATTACACCGACTCAATAAAATCAATTGTTTGACAAATAATAAAACCTTGTTTATACCATGGTAAGAATGAGTGAATAATGATTGAGAGATGTGTGTGTGTTATAAGGATCTGTGCCTAATATGAGTACATTACATTGGATTTTATGCGTACCCTTGTCATTGATGTTCACTAACTGCTGTTTTCTCTCTCTCTCCACAGGTATAAGCGACACGTTGGTGGTGATCCAGTCTCCTCATAATGCTAACAGTAACAGAGGGGGAACACTGTTCAGATCCAGTGCTCTGGAATACAAATGTGTTAAGAGCGACAGTTCATTGGCATAAAGAAGGACCACACCGAGATAAAATATAGTAGTTTACGGCGTCAACAACAGTCAGTTCATGACAGGGCATCTCAACAGACTGTAGCCTGTAAACTGCTCACATTGGACCATCTCAAACCTCACTAGAATTGTCTCCGGTACTTACATCTGTAAAGTTACTATAGAGATACCATCTCTTATGAATCTGTGGGGAATGGACACGGATAACAGTTACAGCCAGAGAGAATAAAAGCAAAGGGAGTAGTCTGATTTGGTCTATATCTTTGTCAAGCATAATGTCTACCGCTGATGTACAGTAGCTCTGTTTTGCTAAAGAGTAAGGTTTTGACTTATAGCTTTTTACACAGATCAATCACTTACAACAATATTACAGTTCTCAATTCTCCTGAATACCAGTATTCCATGTGTAGTCTGTCAGGATTTGTATAATAACTTGTTGTATTGACACCATGTAATATGTGTTTACAGTGTTTATTGAGACCTCGGAGGACATAGCATCCCCTACACCTTGAGATGTCTCCCAGTCATTTACTGGTGGCCATATTCTTGTTACTATAGCTACCAGTGAAGAAAAGTCAATGTAAGTCTGTCAATAATTTTAATTCAGAACGTTTGGATCCACAAAAATATGATGTACTGAACAACAATATAAGCGCAACATGCAACAATTTCAAATATATATATTTTTTCATTTACCCCCTTTTTCTCCCAATTTCATGGTATCCAATTGTTAGTAGTTACTATCTGTTCTCATCGCTACAACTCCCGTACGGGCTCGGGAGAGACGAAGGTCGAGAGCCATGCGTCCTCCGAAACACAACCCAACTGCTCTTAACAC
>NW_019947999.1:0-7613 GCF_002910315.2 Salvelinus sp. IW2-2015
ATATAGTTCATTGAAGGTAGAATACATTTTATCTAACGCTTTGTTATTTGTATTCAAAATACTGTATAGTAAGTCATTTAAACATGTACGATATTACAATTACATTAAAGTTTTACTATGTAATATTAAATACTCAATATTATGTCACTAATGTTTTTTTTACTAAAGAACTTTATATAAATCATACATGTTATTAGTTACATGTAGCAACACACTAGACAACACAACATGGTTGCAACCCCACTGGAACAACAAAACATGGTAGCACATGAATGGCAGCGAAGCACAGACTTGGTGCAACACAACATAACACAACATATCGGTAGCATCAACTACATGCGTAGGCAGCACCCCACATAACAACAACATGGTAGGCAAACACCACATAACAACAACATGGTAGCAACACAACATTAACAAACACACATGGTGCAACACAACATGGTCAGCACAGAAAAACACATAACACACTGTTAGTCAACACACATAACAACAACATGGAAGCAACAACTACCCTGACACAACCTGTAGCAACACAACATGGCAGCAACACAACCCTGTAAGCAAACACAACATGGTAGCAGCACAATATAAAAACATGGTAGCAACACAAAATGAACAAAAAACATGGTAGCAACTCCACATAACAACAACGGATGGTAGCCATCACACAATAACAACAATTTGTAGCACACAACTAAAACAACATGTGTAGCAACACCACATAACAACAACCTGGTATGCAACACAACATGGAGCAAACAGCAACATGTTTGCAACACAACATGACTAGCAAAGCACAAAAGAGCATGGTATCAAAACATTATTGGGGCACAGACAAGAGACAAAGGCAAGAAGGTAGAGACAAAATACATCACGTGAAGCAGCCACAACTGCCAGTAAGAGTGTCCATGATTGAGTCCTTGAATGAAGAGATGGAGATAATACTGTCCAGTTTGAGTGTTGTTACAGCTGTGTTCCTGTCGCTAGCTGCAGCGACTGAAAGAGGAGCGACCCAGAGATGTGTGTGGCTTTGGGGACTTTAACAGAATGTACTGTCAGAATGGGTGTTGTATGTGGAGGATGAGGGCTGCAGTAGATATCTTAGATAGGGGGGAGTGAGGCCTAAAAGGTTTTTTATAAATAAGCATTAAACCGTGGGTCTTGCGACTGTATACAGAGATGACCAGTTTACGAGAGAGTATAGAGTGCAGTGAGGTGTCCTATAAGGAGCGATTGGTGGCAAATCTGATGGCCGAATGGTAAAGAACATCTTGCCGCTCAATGTATCTACCATGAAATATTCAACCCAGCTCCATGTGTTACCATATCCATGTACTCACTATCTTTCAACCTCTACATCACCTTATCTATCCCACTACTACACTAGTTCGCTTCTATCATTGACCTACCAGATTATATCCAACCCAGCTCCATGTGTTGACACTATTCATACCTACCATGACTCTATCCAATCCAACTACATGGTCGCCACATCATGTATCCTACTTGCTGAAGCTTGATCCAGTTGGAAGAAGTATGATGGAGCAGGGAGGTTAAAGGTCCACTTCAGAAGTACAGCTGTTACTCTACACTATCTCCTAGATAATCCAGTAATGAGAGAAAATGTATAGAATATTTAGGCCCTATCAAATCCGTTTTCTTTTCTTTTTTTCACCTAATTACATTTTCTCCATTTTTTCAGGTTTCTGATTTGTCCCTGTTTTTCGTTTTTTCTCTCTAAATCACACTGTTAATAGAATAACAACAACATTGGATGTTCTAAGTCCACAATAATACTTAAACCACATAAGGAGACCACTTTTGAAGTCTGAGAAAAATCTAAGAAATTGTAAATTTTTTGTGTGTAGATACCCTTTAATGTAAGTGGCACCAGCAAGAGCCTTGCTTGGTTAGTGGTGTCTCTGTAGCACACATGTGATTGCAGATCTGCTGAACAAATCACACGATTGATGCATGCAATAATCATGATATCATTCTGCCAGGTAGGCATAGACTACTTTGTAGTTAACATTTAATTGACAAGGTTTTTGGGAAAGCTTTTCCATCAACCAGAAGATGGTTGCCATTAGCATAATCGCCCAACAGCTAAATAATGGTAGACAAATGCACTCAGACAGGGGCATTTCAGGGCTTTTTCTCTTCAGAAAGTTGAAGGAAAATACAAATCACTTAGGCTAATTTAGACGACTTGCAGGCAGTGGGTTCAGAATAACTATGACATAAAAATGAAAACTCTTTAATCTGTCACCTAATCCTCCTAATGGGCAGGTCAGCCCTGGAGGAAAGTATTGGCTGTAAGAAGGAAGAGAAAACATAACATCTGTTTTTTATTTTTTTGTATTACCTCTCATGACATTGCTTGCAAGAAATAAACATTGTAATTAATATTTTTCCAATCTGCGTTACCCACTCCAGTCAGCAGATGGCGATTGAGTCTTTCAGGTGATGCTGCTTGCGTGACGTATAATCTAGTGGACGGAACTTCAACAGCGACAAAAGGCTTCTGATTCAATCAACGTGGTGATTTGCTAGCGAACCTAAAACCGAAATTGAAGCGCTTTAGACCAATCTTGTGTATTTTACTCTTAGTGTTTTGAATATAATTCTGTTTACTTTGTCTACTAGTTCATATAACGTAATTTGCTTGTTAAATTAGCAAATGTGGTAAACTAGGCTAATCGCCGGAGTATGAGTTCACTAAGCTCGAGCGAGAAAGAAGTCTGGATGAGGAAGGAAGAAGCTTTCAGGATGAGGAAGGGGAAGCTATCACATTGAAAGAAGAAGAGATGATATTACAGTGAAAGAGGAAGATGGGAAAGAGGTTGTCAAAGTGGAAGAGGAGGAGGTAAAGCTTCAGAATCAAAAAGGAGGAAGATGCCTAACATTGAAAGAAGAGAATGTAGTGAAAGAAGAGGAAGAACCTTTTAGGTAAAAGAGGAAGAGGAGGCTATCTCAATAAAAGAGGAGGAAGACGTTTTGGGAGTGAAAAAGGAGGAGGCTGAAGATCAGATTACAAACAGTGAGTACTGTCTTAAACCAGGGGCACTATGAAGTTCTTGATTTAATGTGTTGTTTTAACGGGGCATTCTAAATCAAATCAAATGTATTTATATAGCCCTTCGTACATCAGCTGATATCTCAAAGTGCTGTACAGAAACCCAGCCTAAAACCTCAACAGCAAGCAATGCAGGTGTAGAAGCACGTTGGCTAGGAAAAACTCCTAGAAAGGCCAAAACCTAGGAAGAAACCTAGAAAGAACCAGGCTATGAGGGGTGGCCAGTCCTCTTCTGGCTGTGCCGGGTGGAGATTATAACAGAACATGGCCAAGATGTTCAAATGTTCATAAATGACCAGCATGGTCAAATAATAATAATCACAGTAGTTGTCGAGGGTGCAGCACCTCAGGAGTAAATGTCAGTTGGCTTTAAATAGCCGATCATTAAGAGTATCTCTACCGCTCCTGCGGTCTCTAGAGAGTTGAAAACAGCAGGTCTGGGACAGGTAGCACGTCCGGTGAACAGGCCGCAGGCAGAACAGTTGAAACTGGGGCAGCAGCACGGCCAGGTGGACTGGGGACAGCAAGGAGTCATCATGTCAGGTTGTCCTGAGGCATGGTCCTAGGGCTCAGGTCCTCCGAGAGAAAGAGAATTAGAGAGAGCATACTTAAATTCACACAGGACCACGGATAAGACAGAAGTACTCCAGATATAACAAACTGACCTAGCCCCCGACACATAAACTACTGCAGCATAAATACTGGAGGCTGAAACAGGGGGGTCAGAGACACTGTGGCCCCTCCGATGATACCCCGGACAGGGCCAAACAGGAAGGATATAACCCCACCCACTTTGCCAAGGTACAGCCCCACACCACTACACTAGAGGGATATCTTCAACCACCAACTTACCATCCTGAGACAAGGCCGGGTATAGCCCACAAAGATCTCCGCCACGGCACAACCCAAGGGGGGGCGCCAACCCAGACAGGAAGATCACATCAGTGACTCAACCCACTCAAGTGACGCACCCCTCCTAGGGACGGCATGAAAGAGCACCAGTAAGCCAGTGACTCAGCCCCTGTAATAGGGTTAGAGGCAGAGAATCCCAGTGGAGAGAATTGGAATTGACCCTATACATTTGCAACACAAACAACATTTGACAAAATCATGATGAAAAAGGCAATTTTAGACATATTCATGCCTCTTGATTGTAATAGATGGTCATAAGTTTACGTCTGTTTGCTGTTCTCGTTCACACAGGAGAGAGACGTGACTATCGTGGATCCTCTGGGGAGCCTCAACAACATCCTGATGCTGACGAGGCAGAGAAGAATCTCTCCAGATCAGAACACCAGATGGTACAGCTTGGTTTGTTCTAGCATACAGCTTGCTCTATCGGGGTCTGGGCTGGGTTTCTGTAAAACACTTCATGACAACAGTGGCTTCAGCATCCATAAAGATATGTGTCTTTGTCCCCTCTTTATGATTACCAGGACAACGCTCGCCCTTCCTCTCTCCCGGAGTCCCCATGTCGTGCCTCTCCCGGTAGCGCCTTACTGCTGGGTATGAAGAGGTTGTCTGTGCTGCTGGTGGACTGCAGGAAAACAACGGGGCTGAGTGGAACTGTGAGAGGAGGAGAAGAGAAGAAAGGATCAGATTTGACTCATCAAAGTAAGTGCTGTAGTTTAGTTTGAACAAATTAAATAGATCTGCCCACTGGTATCTGTTACCAGGACAACCAGCAGAGTTCTGTTAGTTGTCATGAATATAGACTGGTGGATATGGATGTTATGAAAATAGTTTGGCCAGATACAATGCTATTTTACAGTTAACAAATTGAGACTTTCAGCTTATAGGGAAGGACATTCAATAAGCATAGCACTTACAAATGACTGATTGGCTGAGACAAGTTGATGACGATAGAAATATTGTTGGGGCTGTTTTGTTAGACTTCATTGCGGCTTTTGACATTATCGATCATAGTCTGCGTATGGCGTATGGCTTTCACCCCCTGCTATATTGTGGATAAATAGCTTTTTTTAAATGTAACCTTTATTTAACTAGGCAAGTTGGTTAAGAACAAATTCTTATTTTCAATGACGGCCTAAGAACAGTGGGTTAACTGTCTTGTTCAGGGACAGAACGACAGAGTTTTACCTTGTCAGCTCGGGGATTCGATCCAGCAACCTTTTGGTTACTGGCCTAACGCTCTAACCACTAGGCTACCTGCCGCCCCAGAGCTACCTGTCTAACAGAACACAGAGAGTGTTCTTTAATGGAAGCCTGTACAACAAAATCAAGGTAGAATCAGGAATTCCCCAGGGCAGCTGTTTGGCACCTGCTTGTTTCAATCTTTACCAACGACTGCCAACGACATTGCAGTAAAGCCAGTGTGGTCTATGTATGCGGATGACTCAACACTGTACACGTCAGCTACCACAGCAACTGAAATGACAGCAACACTTAACAAAGAGCTGCAGTGAGTTTCAGAATGGGTGGCAAGGAATAGTTATGTAGTCCTAAATATTTCAGATTACCTTAAATTACATGGCCTACTATGCTAATTCTGTAGCGGTATTGTTAGAGGGGGGTAAAGAAAGATTTTGTTGGGCGGTGGGCAGGTATTAAAACTAGTTATTCAAGTTAGTTATTACCTATTATAACATTATTAGTATTATTTTTATTATTATTTAAATATTATTAAAACCGAAAAGATAAGAGTAGAATAGAATAGAGTAGCGCTTCCAGACACATTCTAAACATGATGGAGTCTTAAAGAAGGACTGCAGCATTCTGATAGAAACATTATGGAGTCTTAAAGGAGGACTGTAGCATCTAATGACTAACGAGTCACAAACCCGGATCCGGGATCCCCCCCATCAAAAAAGCTGACTAGCATAGCCTAGCCTAAAGCCACAGGGATATCATATAATAAAAGTTCATGAAATCACAAGTCCAAGACACAAATGAAAGATACACATCTTGTGAACCATCCATCAATTTCTGATTTTTAAAATGTTTTACAGGGAAGACACAATATGTATTTCTATTAGCTAACCACCATAGCAAAATACACAACTTTTTTCCCCCACCATTTTCTTCCTGCATAGGTAGCTATCACAAATTTGACCAAATAAAGATATAAATAGTCACTAACCAAGAAACAACTTCATCAGATGACAGTCTGATAACAGATTTATTGTATAGCATATGTTTTGTTAGAAAAATGTGCATATTTCAGGTATAAATCAGTTCTAAATTGCAGCTGCAATCTGAAATAGCGCCGAAGCAGCCAGAATAATTACAGAGACCAACGTCAAATACCTAAATACTCATCATAAAACATTTTCTGAAAAATATATGGTGTACAGCAAATGAAAGACAAACATCTTGTGAATCCAGCCAATATTTCCGATTTTTTAAAGTGTTTTACAGCGAAAACACTATAGCATTATATTAGCTTACCACAATAGCCAGAAACACAAGCCTTTTACCAGCAGCAAAGGTTAGCGATCGTAACAAACCAGCAAAATATATATAATTTATGACTAACCTTCATAAACTTCATCAGATGACAGTCCTGTAACATCATATTACACAATGAATATAGGGTTTGTTCGAAAATGTGCATATGTAGCGGCACAAATCGTGCTTATACAATGTGAATAGTAGCCAAACTTCAAGCAATCTGTCCGGCGCCATCTTGGAGAGGCACCTAATCTAATCAATAACTCATCGTAAACTTGACTAAAAAATACAGGTTGGACAGCAAATTAAAGATACATTAGTTCTTAATGCAACCGCTGTGTTAGATTTTTTAAATTAACGTTACTACGACATACAGCGTGCGTTACAGCGAGACCGTGCCGAAATTAATGGCGGAATTATTGTTTAACATTTTTCAACATAAATACGAATTAACAGCATAAAGACTTCTTACTATTTGTTGAGCTTCCATCAGAATCTTGGGCAAGGTGTCCTTTGTCCATAATAATCGTTGCTCGGCTGTAGAATGTCGTCTTCAACCGTGTAATTAGCAGCAAACATTAGCTATGTGGCCCAACTCTTCAAAACGCAGGACAAAGAAAATTCCGAAAATCGCGATATACTCATATAAACTGATATAACTCGGTTTAAAATAACTACGTTATGATGTTTCTAACACCTATATCGAATAGAATCAGAGCCGGATATATCTAACGCCGATAACGTGAGCTTCTCAGATGGCCATCCTGAGGTCTGTCTTGCGTCATGGCGAACGATGAAAAGGGTTCACCCCTCGTGCCAAGCCTATTTATACTGCCTCAGATCTACCTAGCAACACCATTTCAATTCTCAACGCTTGCTGACATCTAGGGGAAATCGTATGCAGTGCTTGTCGACCAATAGAATAATTGCAAATTATTTAACTGACCCAGGAACAGAGTTCCCAATTTCAGATTTCTCACTTCCTGACAGGAAGATTGCTCCAACTCGAGTTCTGTTTTACTCACAGATATAATTCAAACGGTTTTAGAAACTAGAGAGTGTTTTCTATCCAATAGTAATAATAATATGCATATTGTACGAGCAAGAATTGAGTACGAGGCAG
>NW_019947999.1:11226-29605 GCF_002910315.2 Salvelinus sp. IW2-2015
GCTGACCTCTCACTCCACGAGTCCATCCGTCCCAGAGAAGGCTAAGACACTTTCTATTCCACGTTCTAGCTGGCCTGTTGACATGTAGTGGGAGGGCGTATGAAGTGCATACACGATCCATAAATAAAAAGACAATGTGAAATAGGCATGCCTTTCAACAGAGACGCGCATTTTCAGAATTTTCACTTCCTGTTTGGAAGTTGCCTGCAAATGAGTTCTGTTTTACTCACAGATATAATTCAAAAACAGTTTTAGAAACTCTTCAGAGCTGTTTTCTATCCATATAGTAAATGAATAATATGCATATCAATATTGATCTAGACAGAGTACATGAGGCCTGTTTAAAATTTGGGCTACGATTTTATCCAGAAGTGAAAAGGGTGCCCCTATTTCCAAGAGGTTATTAAACATGTATTAATGTTTGTCTATATTTTCAGTGGTTCGAATGTGTAGCTTGACCGACATGTTCGACCAGCTTTTTTAAAAACTCTGACGACATGCAAGAAGATGAGAGATTCTTCATTCCATAACCGAGGAAACCCCATCTAACAACCCATCCAATGACCTACAAAGGTTTCATGCCAAGTAAGTACACCACTGTTAAGTAGAACACTGTTTAATCATTCCACAATACTTTTTTTTTTGACCAGTACAGTTTTCTGAAACCAAAACTGTTTTTGTCTGTTCTTTCATCAGATACAACTTGCCGCAACATCACGAGCCAGGTAGCAAGAAAAAGTTTTAGAGACAAATACCAAAAGCCAGCTTCACAGACCAAGAGATGTTCTGTTCCTGACTATCTTGGCCTATACAACTGTCTAAGGCTAATTGCATTAACCGTTGCACCTTTGTCTCGCTATGTATAGACAACGTCAATGCCTGCATGGAAATGAACAGCTGATAGCTAATTCTACAAAGTTGCCATGGTCATCATTGAATCTGAGTAAGTATTTAACAAATTATATAAATTACACTTTACATTGTCTGTAAATGCTGCTACATATAGATACAATGTTGTTTGTTATGTTCCCTTTTTTCAAGTAGTGAGACTGCAGGCCCCTCCTGTGGCAAGCACAAGGAGAAAAGGAGCATTGTCCAGCAGCAAACAGTGGATGAGGCACAGACTCTGGAAACTCTTCTATGAACACTTCCCTGTCACAATGGATGGACAATCAATCAAGAAGAAGGACAGACGACTGATTTGCAGGAAACGTATGAGACATAGCGCTTATGACAAGTGGAGAAGCCAGCAAGAGAAAATGAGACGTGATTTATGTGATCGCGTACGAAGCAGCTAAAATACACTAACTAAATACAATTTTGTGTTATATTATATATTACAAAATGTACTTTATTTAGTCAGTAAATAAAGTACTACTTGATAAGGGCTTTCTACTATTGAATAAATGTAAATTATTAATAAACATTATTTTTGGTTTACAGGCACTTCCCCAGAAGACAGCCCACCTGCAAGTCAAGTAGAGAGATACATTGAAAGGCAGAACTGGGAGAAGAAAAAGTGAAAGTGGAAGAATGTCCTTTGTTACTGGCAACCTTCAATTAACACTGACACACCAAAAGACACAAGGCATTAAGAAGCTGGTGAAGTCCCAGAAGTGGAAAGGGACTGTACATCGCAGTGAACCATAAAGGAAAAAAGGTCATGACGACACGTCATTTGCTAGGGGAAGTTGTCTGTGACTACCACGGTCTCCACTCTCAGGGAAGCAGGGAAAGAATTGTTGGAAGCAACAGATAATGACGAGATGGGGTTCTTTACTTCTACAAGGAATCATCAGGGAAAACGTACTGTATAGATGCACAGACTGTGCCTGCCCTTGCCACCAGAGATGGACACATTGGACGTAGGATAAATCATTCCAGAAGAGAGCAACATAAAGGGTCAGCTCAGCAATTAGAAGAGGATGGCAAAGTGTGGAACATCATCCTTTTCATATGCTCGACCGAGACATTCAGGTGCAACATGAACTGTTATTTGACTATGGGGTGTCAAGAAAATGTTTTGGTAGGAGAAGATTTGGAATGTACTTGACAACTAGGTCGTCAGCTGAAATCATGTGGGTCTCAAACAAACCCCTTGGGTGGTGCGTGGCGGAGATAAGAGAGTGACCTTTTGGAAGTGATCTTCCCAGCCTGTCAACATTTTGTTTGTCTCTGTTGTTATACTATATGAAAGAGAATGTGCAATATTTAAATAATAGATCATCATCACACAACACACAAACATGGCTTCATCGTTGTTCACAGTTTATAATCATAGTTTCTCACCATTTTTTATTATCGCTTATAATCATAGTTTGAATATAGTTGGCCATAGTTTCTAATCTATAGTTTTCTAATGGTACTTTCTAATTGTATTTTTCTAGTGTGAGAAGTTTTGGTACAATAATAAAGTCAAATACAACCTAACAGGCCAAGGACAATTGTTTGTCCCTGTAGTTTTTGAATGTTTCCTGTCATGAACATTGTGAGAGCTATAAGAGAATGGACCTGTTTGAGAGGTGATTTCCTCTAGGATGTCAACATTTACCGTTATCTTTCTGTTGAGGGCCATCGCCCTCCCTCTCGAACGGCGTTCGCCCATCCTCTTAAGGAACCGACTGACCCATGTTCAAGCTGCTGTTCAACATGGAACGCCTTCTCCACTTCGGCCTTCAAAGCTCTCGTAATGTATGAGATATTTGCTATTTACCATCAAATGATTCTGCACCGACTCGAGCGCGGCCCGCCCTAGGTCTTGTAACGGTTTCACTGCAGCGGCCCTCCTGCCTCATACATCTCATGACATGTGAAAATGTTCCTTTTTATTCTGCAATAACCTTTACCCCCTCCTTTTGGGAATGTCTCCTCACTTCCAGTAGAATAGCTTTCATAAAGATGTATCCAAAGGAGCAATAGAGTTGGAGAACATGCGCCCGTGTATTTTGTTCTCTTTAAGGTCCTAAACCTAAAGCTAACCCGCCAGAGCCCTGTTCTCCTATTGAACAAACTGCTATCTTGAAATGTTGAAAAAGTTGTGTTCATAGGAAGCATGGGTTGTTTTCTCTCAAGACAAAAAAGTAGGCCCAWAATGAGGCCTGACCTAAATTTAAAGGTGATTTTGGGTAACAGCGGCCAATCCGTTGAGGCTAGAAACACAATTAAACCACAGGAATGTTTTTTTGAGGTCCTCCTTATATTCTCTGACCATGTGAAATGAACCCTTAACAGTGAATAAATTCCAAAATGTACCTTACTTCTCTCTTGACTGCTAGGTCCATCGGCTTGAAATCTAATGGGACACAATACTATCCATTAACATGTTTGGTTCTAAATATTAGAGTAAGAACTTGACGGACAAATATTCTCAGAACCCAACAAACCTCTCTTTAAAATTGAAAGCTGTAATTTCTGTAATATGTTTAGCCATGCAAGTTTGACTGAAAATGTCAGGTCCTCAAGTGTAATTGAATGATTTCCCTTGCAAAATCACRTACAATGACAGCTCATCAGGCTACTATAAGGATTACCTTTATTGATTTCAGCTATGAACCTGGAGCCACAGGAAAGGCTTAAATTGTCCCTGTAGTTTTGAATTTATCCCTGTTTGAGAGGCTAAGAGAATGACCTTTGGAGGTGTTCTTCCCAGGATGTCAACATTTCGTTATCTTCTGTTGCAGAGGGGAGGGGCCATTCAGTGAGCTGGAGCCTTTGATTGCCCTGCCTCTGGGAGCCTGTCAATATCTGTAAGATATATCTATAAGATAATTTGTGATACAAGCATACTTCTATTTGGAGAGGGTATTTTTTCCCATTCAGGGATCTACTATCAAACAGTCATGAAATCATAAATAAGTGAATGTCTACACTAAAGTATGTGAATTTGATGGACTTTCTAACCTTAAAGGGCCAAGAACCAAAGTACAAATGCCAATGAAGTCCCTGCTCAGCCCTGGTCCTTTAATTTTTTTAAATTCTGGTTCCTCTCTAGGTTTCTTCTTAGGTTCCGGCCTTTCTAGGGAGTTTTCCCTAGCCACCATGCTTCTACACCTGCATTGCTTGCTGTTTGGGGTTTTAGGCTGGGTTTCTGTACAGCACTTTGAGAAATCAGCTGTTGTGAGAAGGGCTTTATAAATAAATTTGATTTGAGTCAATGCCATGTCTGTTGTATTTTGTCATAGAGAGAGAGAGAGAGAGAATCTATTTCATAAAGTTATCCATTAAGATAGGGAGAGAGTGTGTACATTCTAGGCTCAGAATGAAGCCTGACCTAAATATAAGGTGCTTTTGGGTTACAGCAGCCAAACCATGGAGGCTAGAAACACAATTCAACCACAGGAATGCTTGGGAGGTCCTCCTTATTTACTCAGACCATTTGAAATGAACCCTTAAAACAGTGAATCAATTCCTAAATGTGCCTTAGTTCTCTCCCCTTAGGAATACATTGCCTGCTGCTCGAAATTCAACTGGATGACTAAGTGGTTTAGGGTTACCCTAGAAAACTATCATCAATGACAACTAATCAGGCTACTATAASGATTACCTGTGTTGTTTTTCAGCTTCCTGGAGCAACCGGAAGTGGTTAAGTTGACKCTAAAAGAGGTATTCAACCCTKTGAAAATCAATCKGTTTTTAACATAAAGACTTGAAACTCAGGATTATGTAAACGGGTGTCCCAGTGAGGAAATGTGTTTAATTGTAGCTTCCTGTGACAACCGGAAGTGCCTTACATTGAGGTCATAGGTGCTGTTTTGAGGGGTTAAAAAGGTCACATCTTTTAAGTAGCAACAACATGTTTTAACATTCCAATACTTTTTTTTGACCAGTACAGTTTTCTTAAAACCAAAACTGTTTTTTCGTTCTTTCATCAGATACAACTTGCCCAACATCACGAGCCAGGTAAGCAAGAAAAGTTTTTGAGACAAATTACCAAAGCAGCTTCACAAAGACCAAGAGATGCTTTGTTGCCTGACTACTGTGGCCTATGACAACTGCTACAGGCTAAAATCGATTAACCCGTTGCACTTATTCCGCTATGAAGAAACAAGTCAATGTTGCCTGCATATGAGAAAGTGATAGTGATTCTACAAAATTTGCCAATGGTGTCTATACATTGAATCTGAGTACAGTATTTACACAAATTAATTAAATTACACTTTACATTGTCCTGTAATGCCTGCTACATTATAGATACAAATTTTTTGTTATGTTTCCCCTTTTTCAAAGTAGTGAGACGTGCAGGCCCCTCCTGTGCAAGCACAAGGGAGAAAAAGGGCATTGTCCAGCAGGCAAAAAGTTGGTGAGGCATCAGACCTGGAAACTCTTCTATGAACACTTCCCTGTCACAATTGGATGGACAATCAATCAAGAAGATAGGACAGACGACTGATTGCAGGACAACGTATGAGAATAGCGCTATGACAATGGCGAAGCCAAGCAAGAGAAATGAGACGTGATTATGTGATTCGTGTACGAAGCAGGCTAAATTACACTAACTAAATACAATTTTGTTATTTATTTATATTACAAAAATGTATTTATTTAGTCAGTAAATAAAGTACTACTTCGATAAGGGCTTCTACTATTGAATAAATAAATTATTAATGAAACTTATTTTTTTGGTTTACAGCGCACTTCCCCAGAAGACAGCCCACTGCAAGTCAGTAGAGAGATACATTGAAAGCAGAATGGCAGAAGAACAAGTGAAAGTGGAGAATGTCGCTTTTGTTACTGGCAACCTTCAATTAAACACTGACACACCAAAACGACAACAAGGCCATTAAGAAGCTGGTGAAGTCCCAGAAAGTGGATAAAGGACTTAATCAGAACCCATCAAACGGAAAGGGAAAAAGGTTCATTGACCGACACGTCCATTTGCTAGGGGAAGTTGTCTGTGTGACTACACACGGTCTCCCACTCTCAGGAAGCAGGGGAAAGAATTGTCTGAGGAAGCAACAGATTAAATGACGAGATGGGGTTTCTTACTTCTACAAGGAATCATCAGGGAAACGTATGTGATAGATGCAACAGACTGTGCCGCCTTGCCACCAGAGATGGACACAATTGGACGTAGGATAAATCATTCAACAGAAGAGACGCAACATAAGGGTCAGCTTCGCAATTAGAAGAGAATGGCAAAGGATGGAGAACAGTCATCCTGTTTCATTGCTCGACCGAGACATTCAGGTGCAACAAGAACTGTTATTTGACTATGGGGGTGTCAAGAAAATGTTTTGTAGGAGAAGATTATAGGAATGATCTTGACAACTAGGGTCTGTCAGCTTGAAATCATGACTGGGCTCGTGCAAAACAACCACCTGGGTGTGCTGTTGGCGGGAATAAGAGAGTGACTTTGGAAGTGATCTTCCCAGCCTGTTCAACATTTTGTTTTCTTCTGTTGTATACATCATATGAAGAGAATGTGCAATATTAACATAAATAGATCATCACACACACACACAAACATGGCTTCATCGTTGTTCACAGTTTAAATCATAGTTTCTCACCATTTTAATTATCGCTTATAATCATAGTTGAATACTAGTGGCCATAGTTCTCTAATCATAGTTTCTAAATGGTACTTTCTAATTTGTATTTTTCTAGTGTGAGAAGTTTTGGTACAATAATAAAGTCAAATACAAACCTAACAGGCAAGAAACAATTGTTTGTCCCTGTAGTTTTTGAATGTTTTCCTGTCAGAACATTGTGAGAGGTAAAGAATGGACCTTTGGAGGTGATCTTCCCAGGATGTCAACATTTCCGTTATCTTCTGTTTGAGGCCATCGCCCCTCCCTTCGAACGGCGTTCGCCCATCCTCTTAGGACGACTGACCATGTTCAACTGCCTGTTCACATGGAACCCTTCCTCACTTCGGCCTTCCTTAAAGCTCTCGTTTTGTATTTGCTACTACATCAAAGATTCTGCACCGCGTCGGCCGGCCCGCGCCTAGGCTTGCGTCTCACCGCAGCGGCCCCTCTCCTCATACATCTCATACATGTGAAAATGTTCCTTTTTATTCTGCAATAACTTTACCCCCCTTTTGGAATGTCTCCTCACTTCCAGTAGTAATAGCTTCATAAAGAATGTATCCAAACGGAGGCAATAGAGGTTGGAGAACATGCGCCCGTGTATTTTTTGTTCTCTTTAGGTCCTTAAAACCTAAAGCTAACCCGCAAGCCCTGTTCTCCTATTTGAACAACTGTATCTTGAAATGTTGAAAAAGTTGTGTTCATAGGAAGCATGGGTTTGTTTTCTCTCAAGACAAAAAAGTAGGCCCATAATGAGGCGCTGACCTAAATTTAAAGGTGCATTTTGGGTAACAGCGGCCAATCCGTTGAAGGCTAGAAACAACAATTAAAACCACAGGAAATGTTTTTTTGAGGTCCTCCTTATATTCTCTGACCATGTGGAAATGAACCCTTGAACAGTGGATAATTCCCAAATGTTACTCTACTTTCTCATTGACTGCTAGTCCCTTCGGCTTTGGAAATCTAATGGACACAATCTATCATTAACATGTTGGTTCTAAATATTAGAGTAAGAACTTGCGGACACATATTTCTCAGAACCAACAAACCTCTCCTTTAAATTGAAAGCTGTAATTCTCTTGTAATATGTTTAGCCATGCAAGTTTTGACTGGAAAATGTCAGGTCCTTTCAGTGTAATCTGGAATTGATTTCCTTGCAAAAATTCACTTTACAATGACAGCTCATCAGGCTACATAAGGATTAACCTTTTATTGATTTCAGCTATGACTGGAGCCACGAGGAAAGCCTTAAATTGTCCGTAGTTTTGAATTTTATCCTGTTTGAGAGGCTAAGAGAATGACCCTTTGGAGGTGTGTTCTTCACCCAGGATGTCAAACATTGTATAGATTTATATATACTCGCAGAGAGGGACGGGGCCATTCAGTGAGCTGGAAGCCTTGAAGTTGCCCCTGAGCCTCTGGGAGCCTCTGTCAATATCTGTAGAGATATATCATTATAAGATAATTTGTAGATACAAGCATACTTTCTATTGGAGAGAGGTATTTCCCATTAGGGATCTACTATCAGTAACAGTCACTGAAATCATAAATAAGTGAATGTCCTAACACTAAGTATGTGAATTTGATGGACTTTCTAACCTAAAGGGCCAAGAAACCAAAGTCAAATGCCAATGAAGTCCTGGCTCAGCCTGGTCCTTTAATTTTTTTAATTTCTGGTTCCTCTCTAGGTTTCTTCTTAGGTTCCGCGCCATTTCTAGGGAGTTTTTCCTAGCCACCATGCTTCTACACCTGCATTGCTTGCTGTTTTGGGGTTTTAGGCTGGGTTTCTGTACAGCACTTTGAAATCAGCTGTGTGAGAAGGGCTTTATAAATACATTTGATTTGAGTCAATGCCATGTCTGTTGTTTTTGTCACAGAGAGAGAGAGAGAGAGAATCTATTTCATAAAGTTATCCATTAAGATAGGGAGAGAGTGTGTACATTCTAGGCCAGAATGAAGCCTGCCTAAATTAAGGTGCTTTTGGGTTAAGCAGCAAACCGTGGAGGCTAGAAACACAATTCAACCACAGGAATGTTGGGAGGTCCTCCTATTTACTCAGACCATTTGAAATGAACCCTTAACAGTGAATCAATTCCTAAATGTGCCTTAGTTCTCTCCCCTTAGGAATACATTGCCTGCTGCTCGAAATTCAACTGGATGACTAAGTGGGTTAGGGTTACCCTAGAAAACATCATCAATGACAACTAATCAGGCTACTATAAGATTACCTGTGTTGTTTTTCAGCTTCCTGGAGCAACCGGAAGTGGTTAAGTTGACCTAAAAGAGGTATTCAACCCTCTGAAAATCAATCAGTTTTTAACATAAAGCTTGAAACTCAGGATTATGTAAACGGGTGTCCCAGTGAGGAAATGTGTTATATTGTAGCTTCCTGTGACAACCGGAAGTGCCTTACATTGAGGTCATAGGTGCTGTTTTGAGGGGTTAAAAAGGTCACATCTTTCCAAAATGTCATATGTGTGATTAGGCAACCCTCATGAACTGATACATACAAGACTGGTAATTAGGTCACTACTTCACTGCTTACTTCCTACTGACTGGTAATAGGACTTCACTTGCTACTTCCTATCTGACTGGTAATAGGACTTCACTGCTACTTCCTATCTGGTAATAGGACTTCACTGCTATTTCATGGTTTTGATGTCTTCATATATTATTCTACAATGTATAAAATAGTGAAAATAAAGAAAAACCCTTGAATGAGTAATGTGTCCAAACTTTTGACTGGTTTGTATCTCTATGCTACTTTCACATAACATAATTACAATGTCACTTGGTCAGTACTCCTTAGATGCTGTGGGAACATGTTATACTTGTGTACACATGTTCCCCGCGCTAGATGATTTCTCTAACATCTTAGAATACTCTAAAGTGACATTAGTAATATACATACACCCAGTGTAATATGGTGTAGCTACAGTAGACGGTCCTGTCTTACGTGTTGAAACTTGAAAAGGTTTATTGTCAGAACCAGCTTTTTGGACCATGTGGTATATAAAATCAGGGACTCCTTGATTCAACCAAAGGTTTTTGTTCTTCTACAGTTGAACCATAAACAGGTATTTCCCTCCTGTCTGTAACGTACTTTTGCAGATTATAACATGTCAATAATAAAAGAATGACAAAGTAGCCAATGTGTCATGTCATATACATCATAAACATCGTACCCAAGGGTGGTCAAATTGTTGTTCAATGTTTGCATATAAAAAATCTTTAGTTCCTAGGCATAGTTTTACATGATAATGTCTAATAAAACTATAATTGTATACATTAACAATTATTGTTTTGTCAAATAAACTGCTTCCTGCACTGTATGCAGACGTACAGTGTGTTGTACTATATGGCCCACCCTGCTGATCAGCTTCTATTCTGAACTACAGTATGCTGTCATTTTTTACAGAAACCCTTTACTGACCTTAAATTGTTATGAATCTGCTGTAAAACTAAGTATATGTTGTTTTCTAGAGTGCACAAAAATGATTCAAGTGTGTTATGGTTATAAAATCGGAGACAGGCGTCAGGAATACAAAAAATATATATTTTTTCTACCCACAGGATGCGTACGTCATAGACCATGACGGGGACAAAGCCCAAAAACAAACCACGTATTATTTTACACAAGGCTGTAACCCAAAACAGATGAGCGAGGGTGTATAAACCTCTAATAAATACCACGGGACAGACCCATAGTAACGATACATGGACGAGACCCGTAATGACAATACACGGGGACGAGACCCGTACTGGACAAACACGGACGAGAAACCCCGTTACAACCAAAACACGGGACGGACCGTAACGACAATACACGGGACGAGGACCGTATGACAATACACGGGACGAGAACCCGAATGACAATACACGGGACGAGGACCCGTAATGACAAATACACCGGGACGAGAACCGTAATGACAATACACGGGGACGGAGACCCGTAATGACATTACACGGGGACGAGAACCCGTTTACAACAAAACACGGGCCGAGACCCGTTTACAACAATACAAATAAAAAAAACTAAGTATATGTTGTTTTCTAGATTGCCACAAAAAATAATAATATTGAAGTGTATGTACCTGTATGGTGTATCTGATGTTAAGCTGTCTTTTTAAAAAAAACATATTGCATGAGTTCATTAAGATTTGCTGATATTAAAAGGTCTTCTTCTATAGAAATGGTCAGGCCTCTGCTTAATAGTTACAAAGCAGATCATTCAATCGATTGTTCTTACTGGGTCCTAGACTTATGGTGACATCATCTATATGAATACAGCTGCCACTTCATTTAAAGCCATTAGGATGGCATTTGACCATAATGCATCTTTGTTTATTATGGTATAATCCTGTTCAGGTACACCTTCCCTGCATTCTCATCAGGAAGTATGCTGACCCTCTTTGTGGTCACGTAGGTCCATTTCATTGCTCTCTTTGCATTTATAAATCTCTTTGACAGTAAACTCCCTCTGTAGCTAACATCTTACAATAACCATTAGAGGTAAGAGTTGTGTTATCATACACAGTTCTCAGGATGGCTAGCTCTGGGAATTCCTTTGGTCTTTACAGAGTTAGGTATAATCAGCTCTTAGCACCTTACTGTGGAATAATCTCCAAACTTCCCTAAAAGTTGATGTTTTGGTGCCTCTAGGTTAACCAGGGACTGCTGATTGAACTGGGTTACAACTTACTTACAAAACCTTTAAAAGAGGTTCATGAAACCATTCAGTCATGATGTATGTAAACATAATTTACAACGGTTTCCGGTTTGGAGCGAGTGGTCGCATGTCGCTCCGCAGTAGTTATTACAGTAGTATTACATTTCATTAAAGTACAACGGTCCTGATTCTGAGCTCTACATAGCCGTCTTTGTATCAAGATAATGTGTAGTTAGAGTAATTATCGTAATTACCGAGCTAGCCAGCTATTTTCGTTCTTCTAACGGTAACTTCAGCACCTGCATAACTGCTAGCTAGCCACTAGCCAACGTCTACGTCTACCGAATAGCAGCACTGTAGAAAACTTATACATTAGCAACGGAACGACTGATTATGTAGTGTTAGCTAGCCTACATAGTATGTCTTTGCTGTCTTGCTATCCAGGTTAATTGTGTTAGCTAGAGTCATAATTATCGTATTACCGAGGTTAGCTTACAGCTATTTCGTAATAAATATTGAACTTCCGGTTTAGGACGAGTGGTCGTCATTTCGCTATTTTAGTCCTCTAACGTTTAGTCACGAGTCAACACTGCTAGGCAGCTAGCCAGCTAGCCAGCTAGCCAACGTCTACCGTTACCGAATAGCCAGCACTGTAGAAACCATTACATGTACCAACGGAACGACTTGATTAGGTGTAGTGTTGTAGCTAACATAGTTGTCTTTGCTGTCTTTGTATCGAGATAATTGTGCTAGTTTGCAGTAATTGTTCAGGTTACCTAGCCAGTACGAGGCTACCTAGCCAGCTACACTTTTCAAACTAAGTCAAACAAACGACGAGCCACTGCTAGCAGCCTACTTTCACCAGCCAGCCAGCAGCACTGTATCATTTTAGTCAATAGATTTTTGCAACGTAAGCTTAACTGCTGAAACATTCGAGACGTGTAGACTCCACTTTGTCATTCCATCTCCTTTGCATTAGCGTGCCTCTCTGTTAGCCTGTCAACTATGTGTCTGTCTATCCCTCTTTCTCCTCTCTGCCACAGGCACATACAAACGCATTCACACCGCCGTGGCCGCCGCCACTCTAACCTGTGCGTTTCCAGCACGCACGACCATGTGGAGTTTCCAGGTCTCCGGCAGCCTCTGGAACTGGCCGAATCTGCGGCCAACAAAGGCCAGAGTTCATCTCAGGGCCTATTGCTTTCCTCCAGTCCTCGACTTCTTGGCACTGACGGAAACATGGATTACCATAGATAATACTTGCTACTCCTACTGCTCTCTCCTCGTCTTGCCCACGTGTTCATCGCACACCCCGAGAGCTTCTGGTTAGCGGGACGGTGGTGGCACTGGTATCCTCATCTCTCCCAAGTGGACATTCTCTCTTCTCCCCTGACCCATCTGTCTAGTCGCTCCTTGAATTCCATGCTGTCACAAGTTACCAGCCCTTTAAGCTTAACATCCTTATCATTTAGTCGGCCCCCCAGGTCCTTGGAGAGTTCCATCATGAGCTGACGCTTGATGAGTTCCTTTCCTGAGGATGTTCTCCACCTCACAGTTCTGGGTGACTTTAACCTCCCACGGTCTACCTTTAACTCATTCCTCTTCTGCCTCCTTCTTTCCACTCCTCTCCTCTTTTGACCTCCACCCCTCCACCTTTTCCCCCCCTACTCACCAAGGCAGGCAATACGCTGACCTCTCTACTTAGATGTGTTCTTCACAATCTCATTGCAACTCCCCTCCAAGTCCCGACACTACCTTGTATCCTTTCCCTCTCGGCTCTATCCAACACTCTCCCACACTGCCCCTACTCGGATGGCGTATCGCGCCGTCTTCCCAAACCTTCGCTCTCTCTCCCCCTACTCTCTTCCTCTCCATACTTATCATCTCTTCCCTCTGCTCAAACCTTCTCCAACTATCTTCCTTGATTCTGCCTCCTCAAACCCTCCTCTTCTCCCTTCTGCATCCTTTGGATCTCTATGTCCCCCTATCCTCCAGGCCGGCTCGGTCTCCCCTCCTGCTCCGTGGCTCGACGACCTCATTTGCCGAGCTCACAGAACCAGGGCTCCGGGCAGCCGAGCGGAAATGGAGGAAAACTCGCCTCCCTGCTGGAACCTCCCTTGGCATCCTTTCACGTCCTCCTCTCGCGACATTCTCCTCTTCTGTCTCTGCTGCTAAGCCACTTTTCTACCCACTCTATAAATTCCAAAGCATCTGCCTCTAACCCTTAGGAAGCTCTTTGCCACCTTCTCCTCCCTCCTGAATCCTCCTCCTCCCTCCTCCCCCCTCCTCCCTCTTCTGCCGGATGACTTGCGTCAACCCGATTTTGAAAAGAAGGTCGACGACATCGATCCTCGTTTGCTAAAGTCAAACGGACACCGCTGGTTCTGCTCACACTGCCCTACCCTGTGGCTTGACCTCTTTCTCCCCTCTCTCTCCAGATGAAATCTCGCGTCTTGATCTTCTCTTTTCCTCGCTCCCTTTTCTTTTCCCGTTTTGTTTTTTTTGTTGAGGAAAAAAAAGAAGGAAATTTTTTTTTTTTTTTTTTTTCCAAAAGGGGGACGCCGGGGGGGAGAATTGCACTGTGGAGGAGAGGGGAGAATAGAGGTCAAAGCACAGGTAGGCAGTAGTGAGCAAGAACCAGCGGTGTCTTGACTTAGCAAACGAGGATGCGGATTGTCGTCGACCTTCTTTTCACAATGCGTTGACGAAGTCATCCGCAGAGAGGAGGAGGGGGAGGAGGGGCGAACGGAGGTTCAGGAGGCGAGGAGAAGCGTGGCAAAGAGCTTCTAGGCGTTAGAGGCAATGCTTGGAATTTAGGAATTGGTAGAAAGTGGCTTTAGCAGCAGAGACAGAAGAGAGAATGTAGAGAGGAGGGAGTGAAAGGATGCCAGTCCGCAGGCGCAGGCCCGGTTTTCTCCCTTTCCGCTCGGCTGCCCGGAGCCCTTTCTGTGAGCTCGCAATGAGTAGTCGAGCCACGGAGCAGTGAGGGGAGGACCGAAAGCCGGCCCTGCGAGGGATTAGGGAACATGAGAGTCAAAGGGATGCAAGAAAGGGAGGAGAGGAGGGTTGAGGATGAGAATCAGGGAAGATAGGTTGGAGAAGGTATTGAGCGAGGAAGAGATTGAGAGGATGGAAGAGGAAGAGAGTAGCGGTGGGGAGAGAGAGCGAAGGTTGCGACGGGCTGCCGATTGAACATCCGAGTAGGGGCGTGTTGGGAAGTGTTGGATGAGAGCGAGAGGGAAAAGGATACAAGGGTAGTGGTCGGAGACTTGGAGGGAGTTGCAATGAGATTAGTGGAAGAACAGCATCTAGTAAAGATGAGTCAAGCGTATTGCCTGCCTTGTGAGTAGGGGGGAAGGTGAGAGGGTGAGGTCAAAAGAGGAGAGCAGTGGAAGAAAGGCAGGCAAGAGGAATGAGTTAAGGTTAGACGTGGGGGAGTTAAAGTCACCAGAACTGTGGAGGTGAGCCATCCTCAGAAAGAACTTCATTCAAGGTCAGCTCATTGATGAACTCTCCAAAGGGAACTGGGGGGCGATAATGATAAGATGTTAAGCTTGAAAGCTTGGTAAACTGTGACAGCATGAATTCAAAGGAGGCCGATAGACAGATGGGTCAGGGGAGAAAGAGAGAATGTCCACTTGGGAGAGATGAGGATCCGTGCCACACCCCGCTGACCAGAAGTCTCGGGGTGCGAGAGACACCGTGGGCAGACGAGGAGAGAGCAGTTAGGAGTAGCAGTATATCTATGGTATACATCCATGTTTCCGTCCGAATTGCAAGAAAGTCGAGGACTGGAGGGGGAAGCATAGCTGAGATGAACTCTGCCGTTTGGTTGGGCCGCAGATCGCGCAGTTCCAGAGGCTGCCCGGAGACCTGGCAACTCCACATGGGCGGGCGTGCTGGAAACCACCAGGTTAGAGTGGAACGGGCGCCACGCGGTGTTGAAGCGTTGATATGGTCTGTGCACAGAGAGGAGAAAGAGGGATAGACAGACACATAGTTGACAGGCTTACAGAAGAGGCTCGCTACTGAAAGGAGATTGGAATGGACAAGTGACACACGTCTCGAATGTTCAGAAGTAAGCTACGTGGGCAAAAAATCTTATTACTAAAATGATTACAGTGCTGCTGGCTGGCTTGTGAAGTAGCGCTAAGCTAGCAGTGGCTGCGTTTGTATGACTTAGTTTTGAAAGTGGGTAGCTGGCTAGGTAGCCTCGGTAAACTGGCTAGGTAACCTTGACAATTACTCAAAACTACACAATTACTTTGGATACAAGACAGCCAAAGACAACTATGTAGCTAGCTAACACTACACTAATCAAGTCGTTCCGTTGTAATGTAATGGTTTCTACCAGTCTGCTATTCGGTAGCGGTAGACGTTCGGCTAGCTGGCTAGCTGGCTAGCTGCTAGCAGTGTGACTACGTTGACCTACGTTAGAGGGACTAAAATAGCGAAAATGCGACTACTCGCTCCAAACCGGAAGTTTCAATATTTATACGAAAATGCTGGCTAGCTAACCTCGGTATTACGATAATTACTCTAAGCTGACACAATTATCCTGGATACAAGGACAGCAAAGACAACTATGTAGCTAGGCTAACACTACACTAATCCAAAGTCGTTCCGTTGTGTAATTGTAATAGTTTCTACAGTGCTGGCTATTCGAGACGGTAGACGTTGGCTAGCTGGCTTAGCTAGCCAGTTAGCCAGTGTTGAAGTTACGTTAGAAGAACGAAATAGCTGGCCTAGCTCGGGTTTAATTACATAATTACTCTCAACTACCATTATCTTTTGATACAAAGAACGGCTATGTAGCTAGCTAAGATCAGACCGTATGTACTGTATGAAATGTAATTTACTACCTGTTAATACTACTGCGACGCGAAATGCGGACCACTCGCTCAAACCGGAAACCGTTTGCTAAATATGTTTACATAACATCCATGACTGAATGTTCATGACTCTTTAAAGGTTTTGTAAGGTAAGTTGTAACCATCCTCAATCAGCCAGTCTGAATTAACCTAGAGCACCAAAACATCAACTTTTAGAAGAATTTGGAGATATTCACAAGTAAGGTGTAAGAGCTTGATTTACCTAACTCTGTAAAGACAAGGAATTCCCAGAGCTAGCCTCCCTGAGACTGTGTATGATAACACCAACCTTCTTACCCTCTTAATGGTATTGTAGATGTTAGCTACAGGGGAGTTACTGTCAAAGAGATTTATAAATGCAAAGGAGCAATGAATGGACCTACGTGACCACAAAGAGGGTCAGCCTACTTCCTTATGGAGAATGCAGGGGAGGTTGTACTGAACTGTACCATAATAAAACAAAGTGCATTTATGGTCAATGCATCTAATGGCTTTACTTGGAAGTGCAGGCTGTATTCAATAGAATGATGTCACCATAGTCTAGACCAGGTAAGACATCGATTGACATGATCTTCTTTGTACATATTAAGCAAGAGCCTGACCTATTTCTATAGAAGAAAACCTTTTTATACTCAGCTCTTAATGAACTCATCCAATATGTTTTTTTAAAGGACAGCTTAACATCAGATAACCATAACAAGGTACATACACTTCAATCATATTATTTTTGTGCAATCTAGAAAAACATATACTTAGTTTTTGTATTGTTGTAACGGGTCTCGTCCCTGTTTTGTTGTAACGGGGTCCGTCCCGTGTATTGTCTTACCGGGTCTCGTTCCGTGTATTGTCATACGGGTTCGTCCCGTGTATTGTCATTTACGGGTCTCTCCGTGTATTGTTCATTACGGGTTCTCGTCCCGTGTATTGTGCATTACGGGTCTCGTCCCGTGTATGTGTCGTTCACGTCTCGTCCCCGTGTTTTTATGTAACGGGTCTCGTCCCGCTGTTTTGTCATTACGGGTCTCGTCCCGTGTATTGTCATTACGGTCTCGTCCCAATGTATCGCTTACTTATGGGTCTCGGTTCCCGTGTTTTTTAGAGGTTTACACCCGCTCATTGGTTTGGTTACAGCCTTGTGAAAATATACTGTGTGGTTTTGCTTTGTCCCCGTCATGTCTATGACGTACGGCATTCTGTGGCGTAGGAAAAAATATATATTTTGTTATTCCTGCGCCTGTCTCCGATCTTTATACATACAAACACCACGTTGAAATTCATTTTTGTGCCACTCTAGAAACAAACATATACTTTAGTTTACACAGATTCAATAACAATTTAGGTCAGTAAAGGTTTTCCTGTAAAAAAATGACCAGCTACTTGTAGTTCAGGATAGAGCCTGATCAGCAGGTGGGCAATAATTTAGTACACAACTGTATCGTCTGCCCATACAGATGCAGGAAGCAGTTTATTTTGACAAAACAATATTGTTAATGCTATACCAAATATAGGTTTTATTACGCATTATAACATGCTTAAAACAATGGCCTAGGAACTAAAGATTTATATGCAACATTTGAACCAACAATTTGACCACCCTTGGAGTTACGATGTTATTGATGTATATGACATTGACACATTGGCTTACTTTAGTCATCTTTTATTATTTGACATGTTATAATTCCAAAAGCTACGGTTTACAGGACAGCGAGGGAAATACTGTTTATGTTCAACTGTAGAGAAACAAAAACCATTTGGTGAATCAAGGAAGTCTTGATATTTTATATACTACACATGTCCAAAAAAGCTTGGTTCTTACAATAAAACCTTTTCAGTTTCAAACGTTCCAAGACAGGACCGTTACTGTAGTACTTAACTTAATTACCTGTTATGTACTACTAATGACTAGTATCTAAGATGTTAAGAAATATCTACAAGCGGGAACATGTACACAATATAACATATTCCACAGCATCTAAGGATTACTGACACTGACATTGTAATTATGTTATGTGAACAGTTGCATAAGGATACATAACCAGTCAAAAGTTTGGACACATTTACTCATTCAAGGGTTTTCTTTATTTTCACTATTTTATACATTGTTAGAATAATTATTATGAAGACATCAAAACAATGAAATCGCAGTGGAAAGTCCATTACCAGATAAGGAAGTAGGCATGAAGTCCTATTACCAGTCAATAGGAAGTAGCAGGTTGAAGTCCTAATACCAGATAGGAAGGTAGCAGGAATTCCTATACCGTCTTGTATGAATCAGTCATGGGTTGCCTTAAATCACACATATGACATTTTGG
>NW_019948000.1:0-8907 GCF_002910315.2 Salvelinus sp. IW2-2015
GCATTTAAACTAGGGCTAAAGGGCTAGCATTAGGCGTTCAAACTAGTGCTAATGGGCTAAACTAGCATTAGCGTTTAAACTAGAGCTAAAGCGGCTAACCCTAGCAGTTAGGCATTTAAACTAGCGCTAAAGGGCTAACCCTAGCATTAGTGGTTCAACTAGTGCTAAAGGCTAACCCTACATTAGGGTTAAACTAGTGCTAAAAGGCTAACCCTAGCATAGGCTTCAAAACTAGGGCTACAGGGCTAACACTAGCATTAGGCGTTTAAACTAGGGACTAACAGGGCTAACCCTAGCATTATGCATTAAACTAGTGCTAAAGGGCTAACCCTAGCATTAGGCGTTCAAACTAGAGCTAAAGGCTAACCTAGCATTAGGCATTTAAAACTAGTGCTAAAGGGCTAACCTAGCATTAGGCGTTTAAACTAGTGCTAAAACCCTAGCATTAGGCGTTCAAACTAGGGCTAAAGGCTACCCTAATTAGGCGTTTAAACTGAGTGCTAAAAGGCTAAACCCTAGCATTAGGCGTTAAACTAGGACTACAGCTAACCTAGCATTTGGCATTAAACTAGTGCTAAAGGCTAACCCTAGCATTAGGCGTTCAAACTAGAGCTAAAGGGCTAACCCTAGCTTAGGCATAAAGTGTAAGGAACCAGCTTAGGCTAAACTAGGCTAAAGGGCCTAACCCTAGCATTAGCGTTTAAACTAGGGCTTAAAAGGCTAACCCTAGCATTAGGCTTTAAACTAGCGCTAAAGGGCTAACCCAGCTTAGTTACAGTTAAAAGGCCCTGCATAGCTTAAACTAGTGCTAAAGGGCTAACCCTAGCATTAGGCATTGTAAAACCAAAATAACTCTAATTTTCCTAAATGTTAGCGGAAGTCAATGTTAAAGGCGTTATCATCACCGAGTGAACCAGACACATACCCTCCTCATTGACCACTGGCAGAGCGAAACTCTCCGTTCTACGAAGATGGCCAGGGCGTCATACACCGTGTCTGTCTCCCGCGACAGTAGCAATCTGTTTAAACGTTCCAATGTCCACCTCTTCAATTCTTCTTCTGGAGGTACCGAGGCTTCGGATCATGGTGCCCTGGAGGAAGAATGGCGTCAGAAAAAAGTGTCTAAAAACCTGGTTCCAGATCAGTTTGAGATGTCGGTCCTTGTCACAATGGCCATAGAAATTGGAAAGATATGTCGAAAAAACAGAGTCTGGGATCATTACATGTTGTTTATCAGAATACGCGGATGTGAAAGTGGTTCTCACAAAGATATGCAGGAACTTGAGGATGCGTTTGTGGGTGAGGATGTGCAGGACGTTGCCGGACTCTGGGTCGATCACAGGCAGCCGATGAATCTTATACTTCAGCAGAGAGTAGATGGCATCAAAAAGGCTGTAAGAAAACAAGAGACGGGTTGTCGGACAACGGCTAGGAGTTGGGCCAAGACAGCACAACAAATGTGGGACCAGGGCAAGAGAAGGTAAGGCCGCAAGAGGCACTGCTAGTTACCTGGAGCCAGTGTTGATACTGATCAGAGTATGGTTGGAGTACTTCAGAAATTCCTCTGGAGCATGAAACAGGAGGAACACAGAATGTCAAGACTTTAATCAATCAAATGTATTTCATAAAGCCTTTTTTAATTACAGCAATTGTTTCAAAGGCTTTTATGGATACCAACACTAAAACCCCAATGGGGATTCCATGTGCCATCTATTTTAAGTAGCTACAGGTCTACAGTCACCTCTCAGGCTACAGTCACTCTACAGGTATATCACCTCTACAGGTCTACAGTCACCTCTACAGTCACCCTAGTCACCTCTACAGGTCTCAGTCACCTCTACAGGTCTCCAGTCCCTCTACAGGTCTCCAGTCACTCTACAGGTATGTCACCTCTACAGCGTACCTCTACATCTCCAGGTCACACTCTACAGGTTCCAGTCACCTCTACAGGTCTCCAGTCACCTCTACAGGTCTCAGTCACCTCTACAGGTTTTAAGTCACTCTACAGGTTTATATCACCTCTACAGGTCTAGTCACCTCTACAGTCTCCAGTCACCTCTACAGGTTTAAAGTCACCTCTACAGTCTCAGTCACCTCTACAGGTCTCCAGTCACCTCTACAGGTCTGCCAAGTCACCTCTAACAGGTCTCCAGTCACCTCTAAACAGGTCTCCAGTCACCTCTACATGGTTTCATAAGTCACCTCTACAGGTTTTATGTCACCTCTACAGGTTCTCCCAGTCACCTCTAAGGTCTCCAGTCACCTCTACAGGTTTCTAGTCACCTCTACAGGTCTCCAGTCACCTTTTTCTACAGGTTCTCCCAGTCACTCTACAGGTCTCCCAGCCCTCATAGTCTTCATCACCTCTACAGAGTCATTCACATTTAGTCACCTCTACAGGTTCTATAGTCACCTACAGCGTTTTATAGTCACCTCTACAGGTTTATAGTCCCTCTAACAGTTTTGTCTCTACGGTATAGTCACCTCTACTGGTCTACAGTCACCTCTAACCGGTCTACAGTCACTCTACGGTCTACAGTCCAACCTCTACAGGTCTACAGTCACCTCTACAGGTCTACGTCACCTACAGGTCTACAGTCACCAAGTCTACAGGTACCTCTACAGGTCCACCTCTACAGGTCACAGTCACCTAGTCTACAGTCACCTCTACAGGTCTTTACAGTCACCTCTACAGGTCATGTGATCTAAGTCTAAGCTTCTATACCTCTACAGTCTTCTATCTTGTTGCTCTCTCCAGTTCGTAGATCTCTACTGGCAAGACACAAGTGTACAGAGGAATCTCAAACCGTGTTCCTGGAGAGAAAAACCCTCCTGTAGGTTCACTTCAACCCTGTTCCCTGGAGAGATACCCTCCTTAGGTTTTAACTCCAACCCTGTTCCTGGACATACCCTCCTTGTAGTGTTTTAACTCCAAACCCTGTTCCTGGAGAGAAACCTCCTGTCAGTTCACTCCAACCCTGTTCCTGGAGATGATACCCTCCTGTAGTTTTAACTCCAACCCTGTTCCCTGGACATTACCTCCTGTAGGTCTTTAACTCCACCTGTTCCTGGAAGAGATACCCTCCTGTAGGTTTTAACTCCAACCTGTTCCTGGAGATACCTTTCCGTAAGGTTTTAAACCCAACCTGTTCTGGAGATACCCTCCTGTAGGTTGTTAACTCCAACCTGTTCTGAGGAAAGATACCCTCTGTTAGGTTTTAACTCCAACCCTTTCCTGGAGGATACCCTCCTGACGGTTTTAAACTCACCCTGTTCCCTGGAGAGATTACCCTCCTGTAGGTTACTCCAACCCTGTTCCTTGGAGATACCGTTCCTGTTAGGTTTTAACCCCAACCCTGTTCCTGGGAGATACTCCCTCCTTGTAGGTTTAACTCCAACCCTGTTTCCTGGACATACCCCTCCTGTAGGTTTTAAACTCCAACACTGTTCCTGGAGAATACCCTCCGATAGGTTTTAACTCCAACCCTGTTCCTGGAGAGATACCCTCCTGTAGGTTTTCTTAACCCCAACCCTGTTTCCTGAGAGATACATTCTGTGGTTTTCACGCCCAACCGTGTTCTGGAGAGATACCCTCCTGTAGGTTTTAACTCCAACCCTGTTTCCTGGAGAGATACCCTCCTGTAGTCGGTTTTAACTCCAACCCTGTTCCTGGAGAGATACCCTCCTGTAAGGTTTTAACTCCAACCCTGTTCCTGAGATACCTTCCTGTAGGTTTTAACTCGCAACCTGTTCCTGGCAGAGATACCCTCCTCTAGTTTTAAACTCCAACCCTGTTCCTGGAGAGATACCTCATGTAGGTTTTTAACTCAACGCCCTTTGTTCCCCTTTTTTTTTCCCCTGTTTCTTTTTTTTACTTCCTCCCTTCTTCTTTTTTTTCCCCATGGAGATACCCTCCCTGTAGGTTTTAACTCCAACCCTGTTCCTGGAGAGATACCCTCCTGTAGGTTTTAACTCCAACCCTGTTCCTGGAGATACCTTCCTGTAGGTTTTAACCCCAACCCTGTTCCTGGAGAGATACCCTCCTGTAGGTTTTAACTCCAACCCTGTTCCTGGAGATAACCTTCCTGTAGGTTTTAACCCCAACCCTGTTCCTGGAGAGATAACCCTCCTGTAGGAACAGGGTTGGAGTTAAAAACCTAGAGGAGGATATGATCTCTCCAGCGAACAGGGTTAGGAGCCGCTGGTATATTGTGTGAGACACACATATATACCATACAACACAGCGGTATAACTGTGTGAGACTAGTGTATAGTGAGACATTAGCAGGGTCCTATATAAACATTCTTCTACCTCTGTGGTCCTGCATTACGATGAGCTTCCTGCTTTGTGCTCCAGCTCCAGTAATCTGGATGCCAGGTCCAACAACAACAGATCACTCACCAGAGGAGACTGCCAATACCGGTGGAGAATGTTGATGAAGTCTGTGATGGTCAACATACCTGGAAAAATACAGGGAAAGAACGGAGCTTTATATGGGACTAAACTATGTTACAGGCAGGCACAGACACAGACACAGACACAGACACAGACGACACAGACAGACAGACAGGCCTGGTGACATTCTCAGTGATGTAGCTGTGTATAAATAACCACAGAAAGGGTGCAGGGGATTATAGGATTCTGTCCCAGACGACACCCTATTCCCTACATAGTACACTACTTTAGACCAGAGCCCTATTCCCTATATAGTACACTACTTTAGACCAGAGCCCTATTCCCTATATAGTACACTACCTTAGACCAGAGCCCTATTCCCTACATAGTACACTACTTTAGACCAGGGAAAGGGTGCCGTTTGGGTTGCAGTTTGCAGTCCCACTGGACACTGGAGCTCAGGTGCTGTACTATAGTTAGAACTCTGGCACCAAATTCTGCAGAGGGGATGGACCTGGCTCGAGACCCAGAAAACAGCCCAGGGGCTAAGGTCTAAATGGAATCCTATTCCCTATATAGTGTGCAGGACCCTGGTCGAAAGTAGTGCACTACATAGGGAATACGGTGTTCTTTTTTGGGACGCACCCCTAACCCAGAAACCAGACCAGCCGGGTGGGAAGGGTGGAACGGACCCGGCCCACTTTCCTTTCAAAGGTTTCTTGAAAGGACACCCACCCAGCGACCCAGCATGGTGCCAGCATTGGTCTAGCTAATTGATGATCTGCATTTAATCATATCAACACCCCTGTTTATAACCCTCCCAGAGACAAGGAGGGATGTGTAGTAGCCTCATAAGGGATTTATATTTTTTTTTAAATACTTATCCACAGGAAACACAGACGTGAATACAGAGTAACCAAAAGCCCAGAAAACGGTAGCACACATACACAGCAGTAACTTACACATTTCAAATCATCCGTCACTTAGTTTATGGTTCACCMACCTACGGTCTAATTTCAGGGACCCTAACCTCTGAACCCAGACTGGCGCTAGCTGATCCCCCCCCCCAAGAAGGGTTGTTGGGGTTTGAGAGTAATGCTGCGTTGATATTACTGGGTGTCTGTAATCGGAGTCTAAGCTCATAGCTGACCCATTGGACTTTAAAGGTTAGACGCCAGATTGGGAAATACTCAGGTTCCAGGTTACCTTACCTACAAAACACTGCAGCTTGTTATCCCACAGCGGCGCCGCTCGAACGCCGTTCGCCACCAGAGCAAAGAAAGCTTTTTTGACCTGAAACACACAACAACAACAAAAAAAACACAGTAACTCTGATACACTGGTCGTGTTGGGTGTCTGGTCGCTCATTGCAAAGACATTTCAGCGCTTCCCATTTAAGACAAAAAAAAAAAATGTTTTATGACCTATTAAATAAACAATATCTGCCATTTAGCAGACGATTCTATCTAAAGTAACTAACAGACATACATGTTCATGCGAGTGGTGGCTTCTGGGAATCAAACATCACAGTGTTGAAGTTGAGTGCTTGAACGTACCTGCAAAGTGGTGTCGAAGATGACCAGTTTGGAGCTGGTTGGAATGGCGTCGTAGCAGCAGTGGTTCATCATGAACTTGGTGTAGACGTTGGCATCTGGGGCCGAGGCTGGGGCTGCGGAGAGAAACAGGGTGGGGGAACACCCTGCTACAGGTCCGTCAAGTGTCCTTGACACAGGGGGCTTCTCTAACCTCACCCCGATAAAACCTTAAACCCTCTCCGCATGGATTTGATCCATTCCAGAGCCAGCATATCGACTAATCGTTAAGCCTTCGGTTACGTTAATCAGGTGTGGTAGTGCAGGGTTAGAACAAAAAAACTGTGAAACCTTGGTGGGTCCCAGAGAAGAGGTTTCAGAACCACTGTCCTAACACACTCTGAGAGAAGCTTTTTCKCACTACCGAGCCAAACCGAACCAGGCCAGGCCAAGCCAAGCCAAACCAAGGTGTACTGAACTGGCCTGGTTGGTTTTACACATCCACCGTAGCGACGGTGGACCGTGCTGCTGGAAAAGGACAGTGTGAAATATGAGTGGAGCCGGGACAGGTTGGTTCTGTCGGCACGGTAGAGCCAGGACAGGTTGGTTCTGTCGGCACGGTAGAGCCGGGACAGGTTGGTTCTGTCAGCACGGTAGAGCCGGGACAGGTTGGTTCTGTCAGCACGGTAGAGCCGGGACAGGGTGGTTCTGTCGGCACGGGAGAGCCGGGACAGGTTGGTTCTGTCGGCACGGTAGAGCCGGGACAGGTTGGTTCTGTCGGCACGGTAGAGCCGGACAGGTTGGGTCTGTCAGCACGGTAGAGCCGGGACAGGTTGGTTCTGTCAGCACGGTAGAGCCGGGACAGGTTGGTTCTGTCGGCACGGTAGAGCCGGGACAGGTTGGTTCTGTCGGCACGGTAGAGCCGGGACAGGTTGGTTCTGTCAGCACGGTAGAGCCAGGACAGGTTGGTTCTGTCGGCACGGTAGAGCCAGGACAGGTTGGTTCTGTCGGCACGGTAGAGCCGGGACAGGTTGGTTCTGTCGGCACGGAGAGCCGGGACAGGTTGGTTCTGTCGGCACGGTAGAGCCGGGACAGGTTGGTTCTGTCAGCACGGTAGAGCCGGGACAGGTTGGTTCTGCCGGCACGTAGAGCCAGTACAGGTTGTTCTGTCAGCACGGTAGAGCCAGGACAAGTTGGTTTCGGCTCGGTAGTGTGAAAAGATCCGTCTGGTTATAGCAGTAATACAACAGTATGGATACAGCAGCACACACACACACTAAACACATGAGAGTTACCTAACTCCTTATAGTGAGGCCATCCAGGAAGGGGACCTGCACAAGACAGAAGATTCTTTAATTACTTGTTCTGCTTGTCTGTGTGAGTTTCATGTTTTGAATGACATTTCTGGGTTGAAGATGCATATCTGCATATCTGATAGGCACAGTAGATCTCACAGTAGACCTCACAGTAGACCTCACAGTAGACCTCACAGTAGACCTCACAGTGAGCCTCACAGTAGACCTCAACAGTAGATCTCACACAGTAGATCTCACACAGTAGATCTCACACAAGTAGATCTCTCACAGAGTAGATCTCCACAGAGTAGATCTACAGAAGTAGATCTCACAGAGTAGATCTCACAGAGTAGATCTCACAGACATTACCCAGTCATTAAAAAATAGATACACGGGTTTTAAGTAAGAAGCAACATAACAGCGACTTATTTAAAAAGATGTGCAATACTTGGCATGATATGTACTGTAGGCCAACTCATACGGTGTGCTGTAAGGACAGGCATTGTGTTCAGTTCAACCGTAAAGTAGTCGGGTGTGAGGTTTGCCACACAGGGCCAGGAAGCTAAATACAAAACAAGAGCTTGTTAACACTGTCAACAAGAATGCCTTGACACATATCAAGCAGGGACTGAGAGCGACAAACAAAAGGAATGTCTTGGGGTAGAACTACACAGGGCCTTAGCTAACAGCTAACAGCTAACAGCTAAGACATTTACAAGCTGTTCCAGTTCTCTGAACTATGTCAACAACAACAAACAAGTTAATGTTGTTCTCATTTCAACCTCATCGAACTACATGTTCATATAAACCTTGGCTTCTTCTGCTCTGAGGCAAGCCAATGTCTCAATGAACAGGGTGAGAGAAGAAAAAAAAAATGAGCGAAGTATTTTGGCTTCGCAGCTCAGCAATTCTCTGGAGACTGGGATTGTGACGCTTGGCACTTCTACACTTGAGGTTACAAGATGTAGGCTACGGTATCAACGTTGAGAAGATGTCACAACGCGCTAACAGCTCAACGATGAGAAGTATACCTATTTACGACAGTCTACTGTACCGGTGTCGTCTATAACTCTAGCAGACCTAGACTCTCACAGTGAAGCAGTCTTCAGTTCCTAACCATCCATGTATGCGTGCAGCAGTCAACACACTCAAAACCCCCCCAAAAAAACATGCATCAGGAAGCAGGTGAGAATGTTCTGCTTCATTGCCTTACCTCATGGGAAGGCTCCATGGCTCTGAGGCTGAAGAGAGGAGAGGCTGGGCTGGATAGAGGGAGAGGAGTGGACGGATCAGGCTGAGAGAGAGACGGTTTTACTGGGGCTGCTCTGTCAACTCCTGAGCATGATCCAACTGTGCTCCAGTCCCTGGGAGCAGCGGGGACTAAATTGGGAGCGAGGGAGCGGACTGTTGCATGAGGGGGACTAGTCTGTCAGAGGGAAAGGGGGGGGGGATAACAGATGTGTGTGTGTGTGTGTATGTGTGTGTGTAGCCCTGGAAGAAAAAGGCCCAGAAAGGCTACAGGTTTGGCAGCAGGCAAGGAGATCAGTGAATCCGCATTAGACAGGTGCTGCCAGAGACAGGCAAGGAGCAGCAGTGACTCAGCTTTAGACAGGTGCTGCAGAGACAGGCAAGGAGCAGCAGTGACTCAGCTATAAATAGGTGCTGCAGAGACAGGCAAGGAGCAG
>NW_019948000.1:11183-18369 GCF_002910315.2 Salvelinus sp. IW2-2015
CTGACTCAGCTTTTTAGAACAGTTGCTCAGAGGACCAGGCGAAGGAGGCAGAGTTGACTCAGAGCTATAAATAGGGGTGCGCCAGAGACAGAAGGGAGAAGCATGTGAACTCGAGCTATAAATAGGTCTGCCAAGGACAGGCAAGAGCAGGAGTGACTCGAGTATAAATAGGGCTGCCAGAGACAGGCAAAGGAGGCAGCAGTGACTCAGGTGAAATAGGGCTGACCAAGAGACAGCAAGAAAGCAGGAGACTCAGCTATAAATAGGTGCTGCAGGAGACGACAGTAGAGCAGCAGTGACTCTAGCAGTATAAATAGGTGCTGCAGAGACAGGGCAAGGAGCAAGCAGCGCACTCACGCTATTACGAGAGTGTGCAGAAGACAGGCAAGGAGCAGCAGTGATCAGCTATAAATAGGTTGCCAGAGACAGCAAGGAGCAGCAGTGATCAGCTTTAAAGAGGGGCTCGCCAGAGACAGGCAAGAAGCAGGAGTGACTCAGCTATAAATAGGTTGCTGGGCGAGACAGGCAGAAGCAGCAGTGACTCAGCTATAAATAGGTGCTGCAGAGACAGCAAGGAAGCAGAGTGACTCAGCTATAAATAGGTGCTGCCAGAGACAGACAAGAAGCAGCAGTGACTCAGCTATAAATAGGTCGCTGCCAGAGACAGGCAGGAGCAGCAGTGATCAGCTATAAATAGTGCTGCCAAGAGACAGGCAAGGAGCAGCAGTGACTCAGCTTAAATAGGTGCTTTGCCAGAGACAGGCAAGAAGCAGCAGTGACTAGCTATAATAGGTGCTGCAGAGACAGGAACAAGGACAGCAGTGACTCAGCTATAAATAGGTACAGAGACAGGCAAGAACAGGCAAGTGACTCAGCTATAAATAGTCTGACAGAGACAGGCAAGGAGGCAGAGTGACTCAGCTTTAGACAGTGTGCTGCAGAGACAGGCAAGGAAGCAGGAGTGACTCAGCTATAAATAGGTGCTGCCAGGACAGGCAAGAGCAGAGTGACTCAGCTAGCATGTACCAGCTAGCAAGGTGCTGCAGAGACAGGCAAGGAGCAGAGTGACTCAGCTATAAATAGGTGCTGCCAGAGACAGCAAGGAGCAGCAGTGACTCAGCTTTAGACAGGTGCTGCAGGACAGGCAAGGAGCAGGAGTGACTCAGCTATAAATAGGTGCTGCAGAGACAGGCAAGGAGCAGCAGTGACTCAGCTATAAATAGGTGCTGACAGAGACAGGCAAGGAGCAGCAGTGACTCATTTATAAATAGGTGCTGCCAGAGACAGGCACAGGAGCAGCAGTGACTCAGCTTTTAGACAGGTGCTGCAGAGACAGGCAAGGAGCAGAGTGACTCAGCTATAAATAGGTGCTGCCAGAGACAGACAAGGAGCAGCAGTGACTCAGCTATAAATAGGTGCTGCCAGAGACAGGCAAGAAGCAGGAGTGACTCAGCTTTAGATAGGTGCTGACAGAGACAGGCAAGGAGCAGCAGTGACTCAGCTATAAATAGGTGCTGACAGAGACAGGCAAGAAGCAGCAGTGACTCAGCTATAAATAGGTGCGACAGAGACAGGCGAAGCAGCAGTGACTCAGCTTAGATAGGTGCTGACAGAGAACGGCAAGGAGCAGCAGTGACTCAGCTATAAATAGGTGCTGACAGAGACAGGCAAGAAGCAGCAGTGACTCAGCTATAAATAGGATGCTGCAGAGACAGGCAAGGAGCAGCAGAGTGACTCAGCTTAAAGGTGCTGCAGAGACAGGCAAGGAGCAGAGTGACTCAGCTTAATAGGTGCTGCCAGAGACAGGCAAGGAGCAGCAGTGACTCAGCTATAATAGGTGCTGACAGAGACAGGCAAGAAGCAGCAGTGACTCAGCTATAAATAGGTGCTGCCAGAGACAGGCAGAAGCAGCAGTGACTCAGCTATAAAAGGTGCTGCAGAGACAGGCAAGGAGCAGCAGTGACTCAGCTATAAATAGGTGCTGCCAGAGACAGGCAAGAGCAGCAGTGACTCAGCTATAAATAGGTGCTGCAGAGACAGGCAAGAAGCAGCAGTGACTCAGCTATAAATAGGTGCTGCAGAGACAGGCAAGAAGCAGCAGTGACTCAGCTATAAATAGGTGCTGACAGAGACAGGCAAGAAGCAGCAGTGACTCAGCTATAAATAGGTGCTGCAGAGACAGGCAAGAAGCAGCAGTGACATCAGCTTAAATAGGTGCTGACAGAGACAGGCAAGAAGCAGGCAGTGACTCAGCTTAATAGGTGCTGACAGAGACAGGCAAGAAGCAGCAGTGACTCCAGCTATAAATAGGTGCTGACAGAGACAGGCAAGGAGCAGCAGTGACTCAGCTATAAATACGTGCTGACAGAGACAGGCAAGACAGGCAGTGACTCAGCTATAAATAGGTGCTGCAGAGACAGGCAAGAAGCAGCAGTGACTCAGCTTTAGATAGGTGCTGACAGAGACAGGCAAGGCAGCAGTGACTCAGCTATAAATAGGTGCTGACAGAGACAGGCAAGAGCAGCAGTGACTCAGCTATAAATAGGTGCTGCCAGAGACAGGCAAGGAGCAGCAGTGACTCAGCTTTAATAGGTGCTGCAGAGACAGGCAAGGAGCAGAGTGACTCAGCTATAAATAGGTGCTGCAGAGACAGGCAGGAGCAGCAGTGACTCAGCTCTTAATAGGTGCTGCAGAGACAGGCAAGGAGAGGCAGTGACTCAGCTATAAATAGGTGCTGCCAGAGACAGGCAAGGAAGCAGCAGTGACTCAGCTTTAAAGGTGCTGCAGAGACAGGCAAGGAGCAGCAGTGACTCAGCTATAAATAGGTGCTGCAGAGACAGGCAAGGAGCAGCAGTGACTCAGCTATAAATAGGTGCTGCAGAGACAGGCAAGAAGCAGGAGTGACTCAGCTATAAATAGGTGCTGCCAGAGACAGGCAAGGAGCAGCAGTGACTCAGCTATAATAGGTGCTGACAGAGACAGGCAGGAGCAGCAGTGACTCAGCTATAAATAGGTGCTGACAGACAGGCAAGAGCAGCAGTGACTCAGCTATAAATAGGTGCTGCAGAGACAGGCAAGAGCAGCAGTGACTCAGCTTTAAATAGGTGCTGACAGAGACAGGCAGAGAGCAGCAGTGACTCAGCTATAAATAGGTGCCAGAGACAGGCAAGGAGCAGCAGTGACTCAGCTATAAATAGGTGCTGCAGAGACAGGCAAGAAGCAGCAGTGACTCAGCTATAAATAGTGCTGCCAGAGACAGGCAAGAAGCAGCATGACTCAGCTATAAATAGTGCTGCGAGAGACAAAGGCAAGAGCAGCAGTGACTCAGCTATAAATAGGTGCTGGAGACAGGCAGAAGCAGCAGTGACTCAGCTATAAATAGGTGCTGCCAGAGACAGGCAAGGAAGCAGCAGTGACTCAGCTTAATAGGTGCTGACAGAGACAGGCAAGGACAGGCAGTGACTCAGCTATAAGATAGGTGCTGCCAGAGACAGGCAAGAGCAGCAGTGACTCAGCTTTAAAGGTGCTGACAGAGACAGGCAAGGAGCAGCAGTGACTCAGCTATAAATAGGTGCTGACAGAGACAGGCAAGAAGCAGCAGTGACTCAGCTATAAATAGGTGCTGCAGAGACAGGCAAGGAGCAGCAGTGACTCAGCTTTAGAAGGTGCTGACAGAGACAGGCAAGGAAGCAGAGTGACTCAGCTATAAATAGGTTGCTGCCGAGACAGGCAAGAGCAGCAGTGACTCAGCTTAGACAGGTGCTGCAGAGACAGGCAAGAGCAGAGTGACTCAGCATAAATAGGTGCTGCCAGAGACAGCAAGGAGGCAGCAGTGACTCAGCTATAAATAGGTGCTGCCAGAGACAGGCAAGGAAGCAGCAGTGACTCAGCTTTAGACAGGTGCTGCAGAGACAGGCAAGGAGCAGGAGTGACTCAGCTATAAATAGGTGCTGCCAGAGACAGGCAAGGAGCAGCAGTGACTCAGCTATAAATAGGTGCTGACAGAGACAGGCAAGGAGCAGCAGTGACTCATTTATAAATAGGTGCTGCCAGAGACAGGCAAGGAGCAGCAGTGAATCAGCTTTAGACAGGTGCTGCAGAGACAGGCAAGGAGCAGGAGTGACTCAGCTATAATAGGTGCTGCCAGAGACAGACAAGGAGCAGCAGTACTCAGCTAGTAATATGGTGCTGCCAGAGACAGGCAAGAAGCAGGAGTGACTCAGCTTTAGATAGGTGCTGACAGAGACAGGCAAGGAGCAGCAGTGACTCAGCTATAAATAGGTGCTGACAGAGACAGGCAAGAAGCAGCAGTGACTCAGCTATAAATAGGTGCTGACAGAGACAGGCAAGAAGCAGCAGTGACTCAGCTTTAGATAGGTGCTGACAGAGAAAGGCAAGGAGCAGCAGTGACTCAGCTATAAATAGGTGCTGACAGAGACAGGCAAGAAGCAGCAGTGACTCAGCTATAAATAGATGCTGACAGAGACAGGCAAGGAGCAGGAGTGACTCAGCTATAAATAGGTGCTGCCAGAGACAGGCAAGAAGCAGCAGTGACTCCGCTTTAGATAGGTGCTGACAGAGACAGGCAAGGAGCAGCAGTGACTCAGCTATAAATAGGTGCTGACAGAGACAGGCAAGAAGCAGCAGTGACTCAGCTATAAATAGGTGCTGCCAGACAGGCAAGAAGCAGCAGTGACTCAGCTGTAAATAGGTTGGTCAGAGACAGGCAAGGAGCAGCAGTGACTCAGCTATAAATAGGTGCTGACAGAGACAGGCAAGAAGCAGCAGTGACTCAGCTATAAATAGGTGCTGCCAGACAGGCAAGAAGCAGCAGTGACTCAGCTATAAATAGGTGCTGCCAGACAGGCAAGAAGCAGCAGTGACTCAGCTATAAATAGGTGCTGACAGAGACAGGCAAGAAGCAGCAGTGACTCAGCTATAAATAGGTGCTGCCAGACAGGCAAGAAGCAGCAGTGACTCAGCTTTAGACAGGTGCTGACAGAGACAGGCAAGAAGCAGCAGTGACTCAGCTTTAGATAGGTGCTGACAGAGACAGGCAAGAAGCAGCAGTGACTCAGCTATAAATAGGTGCTGACAGAGACAGGCAAGATGCAGCAGTGACTCAGCTATAAATACGTGCTGACAGAGACAGGCAAGAAGCAGCAGTGACTCAGCTATAAATAGGTGCTGCCAGACAGGCAAGAAGCAGCAGTGACTCAGCTTTAGACAGGTGCTGACAGAGACAGGCAAGAAGCAGCAGTGACTCAGCTATAAATAGGTGCTGCCAGACAGACAAGGAGCAGCAGTGACTCAGCTATAAATAGGTGCTGCCAGAGACAGGCAAGAAGCAGCAGTGACTCAGCTATAAATAGGTGCTGACAGAGACAGGCAAGGAGCAGGAGTGACTCAGCTATAAATAGGTGCTGCCAGAGACAGGCAAGGAGCAGCAGTGACTCAGCTATAAATAGGTGCTGACAGAGACAGGCAAGGAGCAGCAGTGACTCAGCTATAAATAGGTGCTGCCAGAGAGGCAAGGAGCAGCAGTGACTCAGCTTTAGATTGGTGCTGCAGAGACAGAAGGACAGCCAGTGACTCAGCTTTAGATTGGTGCTGCCAGAGACAGGCATTGATCCAGATAGTATTGATGTTCGTTTGGTTTACTTGCATTTCTTAAAAGTGTATTAAAATAAACAACTTAGCGATTACATTCACTATCAGTTTTTAAAGCAAGTGTTTTGGGGTCAGCGCGTTTTGCTAAAAGCCGATTGAAGCTGCTTATACTAAACGTTAACGGACATAACTCTAAATCTGATCGAGCCATTTAGAAAGGACAAACAAACAATATAAAGATGTAAAGTTAAAACACTACAGAAAAATAACGCTCAGTAAAATGAAACTGAAAGCTGACAAGTAAAAAAAAAAAAGACGATGACTGTGCAACAACTGGTGTCCTCTTCAAGACGTCTTACTCTGCAACTTGTATGGCAGTCTCTCCCGGTGTTAAAATTCATGCGCTGCCATGACAGATGACGCTATTTATACCTACCGTGACCTGACGCTTATGTACCCAGTCCCAAATGGCACCCTATTAKCTATGTAGTGGGATAGGGCACTGGTCCAAATTAGTGAACTCTGTAGGGATTAGGGTGCAAGTTGAGAGCCATTCCCGCTGTAATATCCCCCTTTCACTCAACATGACATGGAATGGCGCAGCAGAAGCAACTAGACAGGTTTATGTGGCACTGAAAAACACTGAATACAAAAAAATGCTTAATAAGTATGATTATTGAAATACTATATATATATTTTTAAACCTTTGACATATTTGAAGGATATCATTTAATAGCACTCAGAGGCTGCATTTGCACAGACCCACCGGGAAGCCAACTCAACAAAAAGGAGGGYAAACTATCTTTTGAAAAGATGATGCCCGCATAAAGATTGAAGTCAAAAAGTCAATAGTTTTGGTAAAAAGTATTATATTTTTTGAGGCATGAAGTGGGGTCATAGTGGAAACACAACGGCGTGTTCCTCCACGTTGCTAATACTTTTCCGTCTACTTATTCGACTGGGGTTTTTACTGGCATGCTACCACCCACCAGCACGTCAACGTTAATTCATCAGAAACACCTGCTAAAAGTCTTCCTCTTTGCAAGTAGCGGCGGAACTGAGCCAAACAGATTTGCGCCGAAGCCAACACTTGGTCGCCTGAGCAAATTAAAACACGGATGTTTTTGCACCACTTTTTCTACCAGAAAATGTACATAATCCATCTGAATAATAATAAATAAATATATCTGATCACTTTATAAATGGAATAAATGAGTGGTATGATTCCACTTTGTAACCCTGCTCTCCCGTCGCTCCAAGATGATTGGTTTAGACCACTAAAGCGTTGGTTCATGACGACACAATTCACTGTTTTGATTGGTGCAGCTATAAACCACAACCACAGCTTCTACCCTCAAGCCATAAGACCCCTGAACATCTAATCAAATGGCTACCCAGACTATTTGCATTGCCCCCCCTCTCTTCTGAGCTGCTGCTACTCTGATATTATCTATGCATAGTCACTTTAATAACTCTACCTACATGTATATTACCTCAATTATCTCGACACCGGTGCCCCCGCACATTGTCTCTGTACTGGTACCCCCTGTATATAGCCTCCACATTGACTCTGTAC
>NW_019948001.1:0-9208 GCF_002910315.2 Salvelinus sp. IW2-2015
TCATATAATTGCCCTTCCTAAGGCTTCCACTAGATTTTTAGAACCTTGTTTGATGCTTCTACTCTGAAGTTGGGGCGAATGAGAGGGGATTGAGTAAGATCTCTCCCAGAGTGCAATGAGCTGACCATGCGCGTTCACGTGAGAGTTAGCTTGAGTTCATTGTATCTCTGAAGACAAAGTAATTCTCCGGTTGGAACATTATGAAGATTTATGATAAAAACATCCTAAAGATTGATTCTATACTTCGTTTGACATGTTTCTACAGAACTGTAATATGACTTTTTTGACTTTTCGTCTGAACTAAACGATCGCGCATTGAGCATTTGGATTACTGGGCTAAACGTGTGAACAAAAAGGAGGTATTTGGACATAAATTATGGACGTTATCGAACAAATCAAACATTTATTGTGGAACTGGGATTCCTGGGAGTGCATTCTGATGAAGATCATCAAAGGTAAGTGAATATTATAATGCTATTTCTGACTTATGTTGACTCCGCAACATGGAGGGTATATGTTTGGCTTGTTTTGGTCTCTGAGCGCCGTACTCAGATCTATAATTCTGTGCATAATACTTCTATCTTTTATCAAAGTTATATGAGTATTTCTGTAAATTGATGTGGCTCTGTGCAAATTCACGGGACGTTTTGGAGCAAAGCCAAATGTAAACTGAGGTTTTTGGATATAATATGAACTTGATCGAACAAAACATACAGGTTAACCTGTCCGCTAGCGGAACCCCTCGCCAACAGCCAATGAAATAGCAGGGCGCCAAATGCAAATCAACAGAAATCTCATAAATCACATTTCTCAAACATACAAGTATTAGGCACCATTTAAAGATAAAATTCTCGTTAATCCAGCCACAGTGTCTGATTTCAAAAATGCTTTACAGCGAAAGCTCCACAAACGATTATGTTAGGTCACCACCAAGTCACAGAAAAACCCAGCCATTTTCCCGCCAAAGAGAGGAGTCACAAAAGCACAAATAGAGATAAAATTAATCACTAACCTTTATTGATCTTCATCAGATGACACTCATAGGACTTCATGTTACACAATACATGTATGTTTTGTTCAGTAAAGTTCATATTTATATCCAAAAATCTTATTTTACATTGGCGTGTTACGTTCAGTAGTTCCAAAACATGCAATGATATTGCAGAGAGCCACATGAATTCACAGAAATACTCATAATAAATGTTGATGAAAATAGAACTATTATACATGGAACTTTAGATACACTTCTCCTTAACTTCTTTGGGCTGCAGGGGCAATATTGAGTAGCTTGGATAAAAGGTGCCCATTTCAAACTGCCTCGTACTCAATTCTTGCTCTTAAAATATGCATATTTTATTACTTTTGGATAGAAAACACTCTCAAGTTTCTAAAACCGTTTGAATTATATCTGTGAGTAAAACAGAACTCATTTGCAGCAAACTTCCTGTCAGAAAGTGAAAAATCTGAAATCGAGGCCTGTTCCAGGGCCTGCCTATAAATGTGCTTGATATCTATTAGTATACATGCACTTCATACGCATTCCACTAGATGTCAATAGGCTGTGAGAGGTGAAATGGGGTTTCTAGGTATTTCTATGGTCAAAAGAGAGAGCTTGGAATGACATGACCCCAGAATTCCTTTGTTCAGAAGCGCATAAAGGTCACCAGTATTGGCTTCTGAAAAGCATTCTTATAGACGTCTTATATCTCCGGTTTTGATTTTATTTGATAAATGTGATAATATCATCGTAAGATATGTTTTTTCAATATAGTTTTATTAGATTATTGAATTTTTTTCGGGAGTTCAGGCGTGTTGCGTTCTTTGCGTTTGGTGACGAAGGAGAGCTTAGCGCCACTTGGCTAGTTTTGCTTGCTCATTCGAGAGGGAAAAATGCCATTCTAAAACCAAACAACGATTGTTCTGGATAAAGGAACCCTTGTACAACATTCTGATGGGAGATCATCAAAAGTAGGACCCATTTATGATGTTATTCATATATCTGTCGAACATGTTTACTATTAGTTTGCGCCCAGATTTGGGCGATCTCTCGCCTATAACGTAAGCTGCATGTCGTACTGAAGTTATGTTTTAGATTCTAACACGGCGATTGCATTAAGAACTAGTGTATTCTATCATTTCCTATACAACATGTATTACTTAGTAAAGTTTATGAATAGTTATTTGGTCAAATAGGTGAGTGTCAGAAACATATACGGAGATTCTGGAAAATAATTGCTACATGGTCACATTGTATAACCACGGATTTCAGCTCTAAATATGCACATTTTCGAACAAACCATATATGTATTGTGTTAATATGATGTTATAGGACTGTCATCTGATGAAGTTTATGAAGGTTAGTGAAAAAATTAATATCTTTTGCTGGTTTATTCGCCATCGCTAACGTTGAATTTAATGAATGGGGTTGTTGTGGTAGGCTATTGTAGTAAGCTAATATAATGCTATATTGTGTTTTCGCTGTAAAACACTTAAAGAATCGCGAAATATTGGCTGGATTCACAAGATTGTTTGTCTTTCTTTGTGTACACCATGTATTTCTCATAAATGTTTATGATGAGTATTTAGGTATTTCAATTTGGTCTCTGTATTGTTCTAGCTGCTTTCTGTGCTATTTCCGATTGTAGCTGCAATGTAAAACTATGATTTATACCTCAAATAGCACATTTTTCGAACAAAACATAGATTTATTGTATAACATGTTATAATGGTGCGGCAGGGTAGCCTAGTGGTTAGAGCGTTGGACTAGTAACCGAAAGGTTGCAAGTTCAAATCCCCGAGCTGACAAGGTACAAATCTGTCGTTCTGCCCCTGAACAGGCAGTTACCCACTGTTCCTAGGCCGTCATTGAAAATAGAATTTGTTCTTAACTGACTTGCCTAGTTAAATAAAGGTAAAATAAAAAAATAAATAAGACTGTCATCTGATGAAGTTGTTTCTTGGTTGTGTTCTGTTAGTTTGGTTGGTTTTGTGCATGCTACCTGTGTCTGTGAAAAATGTCTGTGTGTCACGCCCTGGCCTTAGTATTCTTTGTTTTCTTTATTATTTTAGTTAGGTCAGGGTGTGACATGGGGTATGTTTGTGTTTTCACTTGTCTTGGGTGGTTGTAGTGTCTAGGGGGATTTTGTTAGAGTGTATGGGTTTGGTGTTGAGTGAATGTTTCTAGGAAGTCTATGGTTGAGTGAATGTGTCTAGCTATGTCTATGGTTGCCTGAGTGGTTTCTCAATCAGAGACAGATGTTTTTCATTGTCTCTGATTGGAGCCATATTTAAGGTGGCCATAGGCATCATGTATTGTGGGTAATTGTCTATGTTGAACGTTTGTAGCTGTGTGTGTGCACTACGTTATTTAGCTCACGATCGTTGTGTTTGTATAGTTTGTGTAAGTGTTTCGTTTCGTTTTCATCTTCCTCATTAAAATAAAGAGAAGATGTATGCTTATCACACTGCGCCTTGGTCCGTCTCTCCACACGATCGTGACAGAATTACCCACCAAAGGATCAAGCAGCGTGACAAGCGGCAACAGGAGCAAGGCATCAAGGATTTCTTGGACATGGGAGGAGATATTGGATGGAAAGGGACCTTGGGCTCAACCTGGGAGAATATCGCCGTCCCAACCCCATAGACACTGTATATTTGATAGGCAAAGAGTTGAAAAACTACAATCTTCAGATTTCCCACTTCCTGGTTGGATTTTTCTCAGGTTTTCGCCTGCCATATGAGTTCTGTTATACTCACAGACATCATTCAAACACTTTTAGAAACTTCACAGTGTTTTCTATCCAAATCTACTAATGATATGCATATATTAGCAACTGGGACTGAGTAGCAGGCAGTTTACTCTGGGCACGCTTTTCATCCAAACGTGAAAATGCTGCTCCCTATCACAAACAAGTTAACAAAGATATTCTCTTCATCCTTGATATTTCCTACACAACGTAAAGGATGTAAACCTGATATACACAGTGTGAAAGCTCTTCAAGTTACAATGTTTCCGTTATAACGTCTTAATCACAAAATATAAATTTTCCATATTCCATCTCTCATCATTCCCCCCATTCGAATGTTGAAATATATTGTCCCAGTGTTCATTGTTGAATGTTGACGTTTTTGGGCAGCAAAACATTCTGTAACAAAGGTATAGTTAATTCCCAATACTGAGGAGCAAAGGGAGAGAATCCCCTCCTGCCTAATTTTCAACCGAGTGTTAGGGTGTCAAAACCGGCCCACCCCCCCTTCTCCTCTTCTGTGGTTAAGAGGGTCTGGTAGTTGTCAGCTATTTACCAACCTGATGTGAGGCCTTTGATCCTCACCCAGGAGTCATGACAGTGCCCCTCTGGTGGGTTCAACCTTGGAAGGATTCTGCAAGTTGCAACCCACAATAAAAGTGACCACGGGATGTCCCGGTTGTGGATCATCGTTGCGGTCCCCCTCTGGTGGTTTACCCTGGTAGGATTTCTGCAGTGGTAGAAAAATAACTAAATTGTCATACTTGAGTAAAAGTAAAGATACATCAACAGAAAATGACTCAAGTAAAAGTAAAAGTCACCCTGTAAAATACTGCTTGAGTAAAAGTCTAAAAGTATTTGGGTTTAAAAATACTTAAGTATCAAAAGTAAATGTAATTGCTAAAATGTACTTAAGTATCAAAAGTTAAAGTAAAAGAGAACATCTTATCAAATACCTTATATTAAGCAAACCAGACAGCACAATTATTTTTGTTATTGTATTTTTGATATATTTAAGGATAGCCAGGGGCATTCTCCAAAACTCAGACATCATTTACAAATGAAGCATTTGTGGATAGTGAGTCTGCCAGATCAGATGCAGTAGGGATGACCAGGGATGTTCTCTTGATAGGTGTGCGAATTGGACAATTTTCCTGTCAAAATGTAATGAGTACTTTTGGGTGTCAGGGAAAATGTACGCAGTAAAAAGTACAATATTTTATTTCGGAATGTAGAGAAGTAAAAGCAAAAGTTGCAAAAAATATGCATACTAAAGTAAAGTACAGATACCCCCACCAAAATACTATAGTACTTTAAAGTACTTTTACTTAAGTAATTTACACCAATGTTATAATGGTGTGTTTCCCTCCAATAGTAGATATTTTTTATGGTATTTTGTGATGGATGATGAAAAATGGTGTGCAAGGGAAGGGGATACCTAGTCAATAGCAAAACTGAATGGATTCAACCAAAAAGTGTCTTCTGCACATTTTGCGGAACCAAAGAGGTGGTGGCCTTAACAGACGTCCGGGGAGCAATTGTTGTTGGTACCCTGCATCGAAGAGCTGTTATTTAGCTAACAGATTAAATGACTGATATTTAAAATGTGGAACTTTAGAAACTTGTGCTTGCTTATTTTATTAAAATGCAACTTTCAAAAACCTATGCCCCTTGTTCGGCTTACTGTAGAAGTGTTTGTACTTCGTCTGGCAAAGTTAGTTTTAATAAGATGTACCCTCTAACCTATGTTCTATCTGAAGTACCACTACTCTGTTCTATCTGAAGAATCACTACTCTGTTCTATCTGAAGTATCACTACTCTGTTCTATCTGAAGTATCACTACTATGTTCTATCTGAAGTACCACTACTCTGTTCTATCTGAAGTACCACTACTCTGTTCTATCTGAAGTATCACTACTCTGTTTCTATCTGAAGTATCACTACTCTGTTCTATCTGAAGTATCACTACTCTGTTCTATCTGAAGTATCACTACTCTGTTCTATCTGAAGTATCACTACTCTTGTTCTATCTGAAGTATCACTACTCTGTTCTATCTGAAGTACATCTACTATGTTCTATCTGATGTACCACTACTCTATCTGAAGTATCACTACTCTATCTGAAGTATCACTACTCTGTTCTATCTGAAGTATCACTACTCTGTTCTATCTGAAGTATCACTACTCTGTTCTATCTGAAGTACATCTACTATGTTCTATCTGAAGTACAACTACTCTATCTGAAGATCACTACTCTATCTGAAGTACCATTACTATGTTCTATCTGAAGTACCACTACTCTATCTGAAGTATCACTACTCTATCTGAAGTATCAATACTATGTTCTATCTGAAGTACCACTACTCTATCTGAAGTATCACTACTATGTTCTATCTGAAGTACCACTACTCTGTTCTATTTGAAGTATCACTACTCTGTTCTATCTGAAGTATCACTACTCTATCTGAAGTATCACTACTCTATTATATCTGAAGAATCACTACTCTGTTCTATCGGAAGTACCACTACTCTGTTCTATCTGCAGTATCACTACTCTGTTCTATCTGCAGTATCACTACTCTGTTCTATCTGCAGTGTCACTACTCTGTTCTATCTGAAGTATCACTACTCTGTTCTATTTTATGTATCACTACTCTGTTCTATCTGAAGAATCAATACTCTGTTCTATCTGAAGTATCACTACTCTGTTCTATCTGCAGTGTCACTACTCTGTTCAATCTGAAGTATCACTACTATATCTGAAGAATCACTACTATATCTGAAGTATCACTACTCTGTTCTATCTGAAGTATCACTACTCTGTTCTATCTGACGTATCACTACTATATCTGAAGAATCACTACTCTGTTCTATCTGAAGTATCACTACTCTGTTCTATCTGAAGTATCACTACTCTGTTCTATCTGAAGTATCACTACTCTGTTCTATCTGAAGAATCACTACTATATCTGAAGTATCACTACTCTGTTCTATTTGAAGTACCACTACTCTGTTCTATTTTATGTATCACTACTCGTGTTCTATCTGAAGAATCAATACTCTGTTCTATCTGAAGTATCACTACTCTGTTCTATCTGAAGAATCACTACTCTGTTCTATCTGATGAATCACTACTCTGTTCTATTGAAGAATCACTACTCTGTTCTATCTGAAGTATCACTACTATATCTGAAGTATCACAACTACTCTGTTCTATCTGAAGTATCACTACTCTGCTCACTATCACTACTCTGTTCACTATCACTACTCTGTTCTATCTGAAGTATCACTTCTCTGCTCACTATCACTACTCTGTTCACTATCACTACTCTGTTCACTATCACTACTCTGTTCACTACACTATCTGTTCACTATCACTACTCTGTTCATATCACTACTCTGTTCACTATCACTACTCTGTTCACTATCACTACTCTGTTCTATCTGAAGTATCACTACTATGTTCTATCTGAAGTATCACTACTCTGTTCTATCTGAAGAATCACTACTCTGTTCTATCTGAAGTACACTACTCTGTTCTATCTGAAGTATCACTACTCTGTTCTATCTGACGAATCACTAATCTGTTCTATCTGAAGAATCATTACTCTGTTATATCTGACGTATCACTATCTGTTATAGCTGAAGAATCACTACTCTGTTCTATCTGAAGTATCACTACTCTGTTATATCTGACGTATCACTACTCTGTTCTATCTGAAGTATCACTACTCTGTTCTATCTGAAGTATCACTACTCTGTTCTATCTGAAGTATCACTACTCTGTTATATCTGACGTATCACTACTCTGTTATATCTGATGTATCACTACTCTGTTCTATCGGAAGAATCACTACTCTGTTCTATCTGAAGAATCACTACTCTGTTCTATCTGAAGAATCACTACTCTGTTCTATCTGAAGTACCACTACTCTGTTAATATCTGACGTATCACTACTCTGTTATATCTGATGTATCATACTCTGTTCTATCGAAGAATCACTACTCTGTTCTATCTGTAGAATCACTACTCTGTTCTATCTGATGAATCACTACTCTGTTCTATCTGTAGAATCACTACTCTGTTCTATCTGAAGTATCACTACTCTGTTCTATCTGAAGTATCACTCTGTTCTATCTGAAGAATCACTACTATATCTGAAGTATCACTACTCTGTTCTATCTGAAGTATCACTACTATATTGAAGTATCACTCTCTGTTCTATCTGAAGTATCACTACTCTGTTCTATCTGAAGTATCACTACTCTGTTCTATCTGAAGTATCACTACTCTGTTTTTCTGAAGTATCACTACTCTGTTCTATCTGAAGTATCACTACTCTGTTCTATCTGAAGTATCACTAGTCTGTTTCTATCTGAAGAATCACTACTCTGTTCTATCTGAAGAATCACTACTCTGTTCTATCTGAAGTATCACTACTCTGTTCTATCTGAAGTATCACTACTCTGTTCTATCTGAAGAATCACTACTCTGTTCTATCTGAAGAATCACTACTCTGTTCTATCTGAAGTATCACTAACTCTGTTCTATCTGAAGTATCACTACTCTGTTCTATCTGAAGTATCACTACTCTGTTCTATTGAAGTATCACTCTATCTGAAGTATCACTACTCTATCTGAAGAATCACTACTGTGTTCTAACACAACAAACATCCTGTTAGATCAACTATAGTCCTGAAAGATTTCTGTGAATTATAATTGAGCTGAGCTTGACACCTCATCTTCTACTGCGTGACTGTGTAGTGTGTTCACCAAAAGCTGATGATGAATTGTAGATAAGTTGCTGAGTCAATATTTAGTCATGTCCTGTTAATGCTTCATTAGAGATCTGAGTACTTAGAAATGACTGAACGGTGGAGTCGATGTTACAACGTTTCCTCCAACCAAAAACAAATAATCTGTAGACACAACCCAGAGCTTGAACAACTGTAGGACATCTATGACTGCTGTCCCAAATGGCACCCTTTTCCCTTATCGTGCACTACTTTAGATCAGGGCCCTATAGAACCCTTATCCCTATATAGTGCACTACTTTAGACCAGAGCCCTATTCCCTACATAGTGCACTACTTTAGACCAGAGCCCTATAGAACCCTATCCCTATATAGTGCACTACTTCTGACTAGAGCCCTATGGGGGCTAGGGAGTAGGGTGCTATTTGACTAAGACTAACTTTCAAGGGATTGAAATAATACTAAACAGTAAGATAGAAGCAATACAATTTAATTATTGTTAAATAAATAAAGTACAATTACATTGTACCTTTCAAGATAGGGAATAAAATTACTAGTATTCAATTTTCCATTTATAGAATTTTATAAATGGAAAAGACAGCATTAGAAGAACGTATAACTAGCAAAATAAAACACCTTCAAATATATGACTAATTGGAACACAAAAGTACTAATTCAACAATGTGGGAGTAAAAACAGAGACAAAT
>NW_019948001.1:10766-29130 GCF_002910315.2 Salvelinus sp. IW2-2015
CCGAGAGAGAATTTTAATATCCTGACCAAGTGAGATATACATGGTGGAGGGTTAATATAGCACCTGACCTAGTAAGATATACATGGTGGAGGTTTAACATACCTGACCTAGTGAGATAGTACTGGTGATGTTTAATATCCTGAACCTCTCTGTGGATATTATGGGGGAGTATTAATATCCTGACCTATAGTGAGATATACCATGGGGAGGGTTAATATCCTGACCTAGTGAGATAATATATGGGGAGGAATTAATCTCTGACCTAGGGATATATACATGGTGAGGTAATATCGACCTCGGTGAGATATACAGGTGGGAGGTTTAATACCTTGACCTAGTGATATATACATGGTTGGAGTTAATATCCTGAACCTCGTGAAGATACAGGTGGAGGTTTAAATATCCCTGAGCCTAAGTGAGATATACATGGTGAGATTTAATATCCTGACCTCGTGAGCATATTAATGGGGGAGGATTAATATCCCTGACCTAGTGATATATACATGGTGGAGGTTATAATAGCCTGACCTATGTGAGATATACATGCTGGGAGGTTTAATAACCTGACCTAGTGAGATATTAATGGGGGAGATTAATATCCTGACCTAGTGAGATATACATTGGGTGGGAGGTTAATTCCTGACGCTAGTGAGATATACATGGTGGAGGTTTAATAGCCTGACCTAGTGAGATATACATGCTGAGGTTTAATAACCTGACCTAAGTGAGAATATACATGTGGAGGTTTTAAAATATCCTGACCTCGTGAGATATATATTGGGGAGGATTAAATTCCTGACCTAGTGACAGATATACATGGTAGAGGTTTAATATACCTGACAATGTGAGATCTACATGGTGGAGTTACTAGCCTTGACCTTGTGAGATATACATGGTAAGGGTTTAATACTCTGACTAGTGAGATATACATGGTGGAGGTTTTAATCCTGAACACGTGAGAGTTATCGTGGTGGAGGGTTTAATATCCTGACCTAGTGAGTATATACATGGTGGAGGTTTATATTATCTGACCTAAGTGAGATATACATGGTGGGAGTTAATAGCCTGAACTACGTGAGATATAACATGGTGGAGGTTTAATTACCCTGACTAGTGAAATATACGATGGTGGAGGGTTTCATACTGACCTAGTGAGCATATACCCGGTGGAGGTTTTAATAATCTTGACCTGTGAGATATATATGGGGAGGTCCTAATATCCTGACTCTAGTGCGTATAACATGGGGGAGGTGTAATATCCTGACTAGTGAGATATACATTGGTGGAGGGTTTATATCTGACTTTAGTGAGATATACATGGGGAGGTTTTAATAGCCTGACTAGTGAGATATACAGTGGTGGAGTGTTTAATATCCTGACCTAGTGAGAATTAACATGTGGAGTTAATATCCTGACCTAGTGAGATAATACGATGGTGGAGGTGTTAATTAACCTGACAGTGAAGATATACATGGTGGAGGTTTAATATCTGACCTCGGTGAGATATACTTGGGGAGGTTAATTAATCCTGACCTATGGGATAATACATGGTGATGGTTTTAACCGTGACCTAGTTGAGATATTACATGTGGAAGGTTTGTAATATCCTGACTCGGATATAATGGGGGTCACTGACTTCGTGTAGTTAAGGGGAGGAATTAAATATCCTGACCTAGTATTATATACATGGTGGAGGTTTAATACCTGACCTCGTGAGATATACATGGTGGAGGTTTAATACCTGACCTAGTGAGATATACATGGTGGAGGTTTAATATCCTGACCTGGTGAGATATACATGGTGGAGGTTTAATATCCTGACCTAGTGAGATATACATGTTGAAGGTTTAATACCTGACCTCGTGAGATATACATGGTGGAGTTTGAATATCCTGACCTAGTGAGATATACATGGTGGAGGTTTAATATCCCTGACTAGTGAGATATACATGGTGGAGGTTTAATATCCTGACCTAGTGGAGATATACATGGTGAGGTTTAATATCCTGACCTAGTGAGATATACATGGTGGAGGTTTAATATCTGACCTAGTGAGATATACGTATGGAGGTTAATTCTGACTGTGAGTAATATGGGGGGTTAATACCTGACCTAGTGATATAATACATGGTGGAGGTTTAATATCCTGACTAGTGAGATATACATGGTGGAGTTTTAATATCCTGACCTAGTGAGTATACATGGTGGAGGTTTAATATCCTGCCCTATGAGATATACATGGTGGAGGTTTAATATCCTGACCTAGTGAGATATACATGGGGAGGTTAATAACCTGACCTAGTGAGATATACATGGTTGGAGTTTAATATCGCTGACCAAGTGAGATATACGGGTGGAGTTTAATATCCTGACCTCGTGAGATATACATGGTGGAGGTTAATACCTGACCTAGTGAGATATACTGGTGAGGGTTAATACCTGACCTAGTGAGATATACATGGTGGAGGTTTAATACCTGACCTAGTGAGATATACATGGGGAGGTAATATCCTGACTAGTGAGATATACTGGGGAGGTTTAATATCCTGACCTAGTGAGATATACATGGGGGAGGGTTTAATATCCTGACTAGTGAGAATATAGTGGTGGAGGGTTTTAATATCTGACCTAGTGAGATATACGTGTGGAGGTTTAATATTCCTGACCTAGTGAGATATATATGGGGAGATTAATATCCTGACCTAGTGAGAATATACTGGTGGAGGTTAATATCCTGACTAGTTGAGATATACATGGGGAGGTTTAATACTCTGACCAGTGAGTATACATGGTGGAGGTTTAATATCCTGACCTGTGAGATATACTGTGGAGGTTTAATACCCTGAACCTAGTGAGATATACAGGTGGGAGGTTTAATCCCTGACCTGTGAGATATAATGGTGGAGGTTTAATATCCTGACCTATGTGAGATAACATGTGTGAGGTTTAATAATCCTGACCTTAGTGATATATACATGGTGGAGGTTTAATATCCGACCTCAGTGAGATATTAATGGGGGAGGATTAATTCCTGCCCTAGTGATATATACATGGTGGAGGTTTAAATACCTGACCTAGTGGAGATATAATGGTGGAGGGTTAATATCCTGACTAGTGAGATATTAATGTGAGGTTAATACTGACCTAGTGAGATATACATGTGGAGGTTAATATCCTGACCTAGTGAGATATACAGGGGGAGGTTAAATAGCCTGACTAGTGAGATATACATGGTGGAGGTTTAATATCCTGACCTAGTGAGATATACGTGGAGGTTTAATATCCTGACCTAGTTAAGAATATAACTGGTGGAGGTTAATATCTGACCTGTGAGTATGACATGGTGGAGGTTAATATCCTGACCTAGTAGATAATACATGGTGGAGGTTAATATCCTGACACTAGTGAAATATATACATGGGGTGGAGTTTAATCCCTGACCTAGTGAGATATACATGGTGGAGGTTAATATCCTGACCAAGTGAGATATACTGGTGGAGGTTTAATAATCCTGACTAGTGAGTATTACATGGTGGATGGTTAATATGCTGACCTAGTGAGATTACTGGTGGAGGTTTATATCCTGACCTAGTGAGATATACATGGTGGAGGTTTAATATCCTGACTCTAGGCGATTTACATGGTGAGGGTTTAATATCCTGAACCTTAAGTAGATATACATGGTGGAGGATATTAATATCCTGACCTCGGTGCAGATATATATGGGGGAGGTAATATCCTGACCTAGTGAGATATAACATGGTGGAGGTTTAATAGCCTGACGTTAGTGAGATATACAGGTGAGGTAATACTCCTGACCTGTGAGATATACATGGTGGGAGTTAATTCCTGACCTAGGAGATATACATGTGGGGAGTTTAATATCCTGACCTAGTGAGATTACATATGGTGGAGTCTAATATCCTGACCTAGTGGTAACTGAGTTAATAGCCTATGAGTTATTGTGAGGTTACATATCCTGACCTGGTGAGATATAGTGGTATCCTGATGTGGATGCGTGGGGAGTTTAATATCCTGAACCTCATGAGAATACTAATGGTGGTGTTCAGGTATTAATAATCCTGTACCTAGTGAGATAATATAAACCTAACTGTATGGTGGACGTTAATAGTCCTGACCTCGAGAATACATGGGGAGTTTAATATCCTACCGTAGTGAGAATACATGGTTGAGGTTTAATAATCCTGCCTAGGAATGGGAGTAATATCTGACAGTGACTTACTGGAGGAGTTTTAATATGCCTGACCTGTGAGATCTATACATGTGGGAGGTATTAATATCCTTGACCTAGTGTGATATATACATGTGGAGGTTTTAATATCTGACTAGTAGTATCGATGAGTATATCCTGATATGGATAACGGGAGAGTTTAACTATCCTGACTAAGATAGTAGAATATCTGACCGTGAGATGATCAGGTGAGTTTAATAACCTGACCTCGTGAGATATAATGGGGAGGATTATATCCTGACCTAGTGAGTATATACAGTGGTGGGAGGTTCTAATACCTCGACCTAGTGAGATCATACATGGTGGAGGTTAATCCCTGACCTAGTTGAGATATACATGGTGGAGGTTTAATAAACTGACCTAAGTGAGATATACATGGTGGAGGTTTAATATCCTGACCTAGTGAGATAGACGTGGTGGAAGGTTCATATCCTGACCTCGTGAATATACATGGTGAGTTTATAATACCTGACCTAGTTGAGATATACATGGTGGAGTTAAGATACTGACCTTACGTGAACATATACATGGAGGTTTAATATCCTGACCCTGAATAAAGGGAGTATTTGAGAATTATAACATGTGGAGGTTTAATATCCTGACCTAAGTGAAGTATAATGGTGGAGGTTCAATATCCTGACCTAGTGATATATAACTGATAAGGTGTTGGAAATAATTGGGTTAATATCCTACCTAGTGAGGATTACATGGTGGAGAAGTTGACTTTAAATGGGAGGTTACCTGACCTAGGAAGATATACATGGTGGAGGTTTAATATGCCTGACCTAGAGATATAACATGGTGGAGGTTTAATATCCTGACCTCGTATATTATGGTAAATCAATTGATAACTGGGGAGTTTAATCCTGACCTAGTGAGATATACATGGTGGGGGTTAAATACCCTGAACCTAGTGAGAATACAGGGCAAGTTTAAATCTGACCTCAGTGAGTATACATGGTGAGGTTTAATATCCTGACCCACACTGGAGATATACATGTGGACGGTTTAATATCCTGACCATAGTGAATATCATGGTGGGGTTTTAATAGCCGACTAGTGAGATAATACATGGTGGAAGGTGAATTATCCTCGACCTAGTAGAGATATACATGGAGGTGTAAATATCCTGACCTAGTGAGATGTACATCCTATTGAAATGGTAGATCAGCAATAACTTAACAAGAAGGTCTGATTCATTCATTCTAACTTGACAACAGGACCCAATGTTTTTTACATTGGACGAATACTTGAAGATAATAAAGACAATGGTACTGGACCACATATGAACACTTGACATATCGGGGAAACCAGGCCGTGCTGTTCATAGTCCGGACTATGAAAAGGCTTTGATAAAGTCTAGGAACTGGAAGTAATAAATCAATGTCCTGGAAATATTAATTTTGAGATATCTAACCAATGGGTTCAAGTTATGTATAGTATGTATACCATGACTATTAAAATATGTAACTACAATAATTGTATGTCCCACTACAATAGAATTTTAGGCTACCACGGAAAGAAAAACCTGTCTATTGTAAAAAAAAATCGCCCTGATCTAACTTCTTTAGCATCCCGTTTAACCTGCATTCAACGCTTTATCATATCCCAGTTTACCCTGATTAACTCTTTATTAAGTCCCCGATGAACTCACCCGGTTTAACCCTGATTAACGCTTTAGGTCTATCTCCCAGTTACCCTGATTAACTCTTTAGTCATATCCCGTTTACCCTGATTTAACCTTTAGTCATATCCCGGTTACCCTGATTAACTGCTTATCATATCCCAGTCCTATGTACTCTGTAGCATCCTACTCGCATAACTCTTAGTATATCCAGGTTTACCCTATTAACGCTTTTAGTCATATCCAGTTTACCCTGATTAACCTTTTAGTCCATATCCCAGGTTACCATATTAACTCTTTAGTCATATCCCAGTTTACCCGGATTAACTCTTTAGTCATATCCCAGTTTAACCCTGATTAACTCTTTTAGCATATCCCAGTTACCCTGATGTAACTCTTTAGTCATATCCCAGTGTGACCCTGATTTAACGCTTTAGTCATATCCCAGTTTACCCTGATTGAACTCTTAGTCATATCCCAGTTTACCCTGTGATGGAACTCTTTAGTCATATCCCAGTTATACCCTGATGAACCACTTTAGTCATATCCAGTTGACCTGACTAACTCTTTTGTCATATCCAGTTTATTACCCTGATAACTTTCTTTAGTCATACTCAGTTTTACCCTGACAACTCTTAGTCGATCCCAGTTTTACCCTGATTAACTCTTTAGTCATAATCACAGGTTTAGCCCTGATTAACTCTTTAGTCGTATCCACAGTTGACCCCTGATTAACGCTTTAGTCATACGCCAGTTTAACCCTGATTAACTCTTAGTCATATCCCAGTTTACCCTGATTGAAACTCTTAGTCATATCCCGTTTACCCTGATAGACACTTAGTCATATCCCCAGTTTACCCTGATTAACTCATTTTATCATACTCCAGTTTACTCCTGATAACTCTTTAGTTTCATATCCCAGTTTACCCTGATAACTCTTTAGTCATATCCCATGTTACCCTGATTAACATCTTTAGTAATATCCAGTTGACCCTGATAACTCTTTCGTCATATCCCAGTTACCCCTGAATTAACCTTTCTAGTCAATCCCAGTAACCCTGAATTAACTCTTAGTCAATATCCCAGTTTACCCTGATTAACTCTTATCATATCCCAGTTTACCCTGATTACTCTATTAGTCAATCCCAGTTTACCTGAATTTAACTCCTAGTCATATCCCAGTTACCACTGATTAACTCTTGTAGTCATATCCCCACGTTTTACCTTATGTTGATTATGTCTGCCATACCCTAGCGACCTATGTTTAAATTATATGAGCAAAAATATTCCAAGACAAAATTAAAAGGGCCTATTTAATAATAAAGATGAATTCGTAGGCAGAAAATTATTAATTATTTGAACGCTCTGGGTCGGGGGTGTAAGTCAGGCGCACGAACAGCAGAGAGTTCAAATTAGTGCCTTTTAATGCACCAACCGGCAAATACCAATGTCCAACACGGAAAACTGGGTGTACCAAACAAATGTCCCAATACCACGGAGGAACAAACAACCCGTCCAAACGACAATCGATGAACGAAACATAACAACCACGTTTCATCTACTCCCGAATCCAAACTACAACTGAACAATCCCGCACAAAGAAAACGTACGGGCCTGGCTGAACTAATAAAGCCCAACTATGATTAATCACTCCACACAGGTGTAACAAATAAAACACATAAGGGGGGGAGGAAAAAGAGTCGGTGCACTAGTAGGCCGCCGACGACCGACCGCAGAGCGCCCCGAACGAGAGGGGAGTCACCTTCGTCCGGAGTCGTTGACAATCTAAAGCATTAGACCTACCATTAAAGGCTTCAGTCATACAAAAGGTATAGATAAATCCCTCACTTGGTTTCTCTAGACGATTAGAAAAATGTCTTCGTTTCTCACTGTTCAAGAATGATCTTTTTTCCCTTATTCAGATTACAACCCTCTCACTTTCATTATTTGTCAGTGAAATCATCTCCAAAATAATCTTTCTTTTAAAAACAAGCCGTAGAAAGTTGTTTACAATTTCAGTTTAATCTCACCAGAAAAAGAAGAACAAATAATAAAACACGTTTTGTGTTAATTTAAATAATCTCGTGCAGCAGGCAGGGTTTGCCCCGCCCTGATCCGTAGAGACGTTTTATGTCTCTATTTTGGTTTGGTCAGGGTGTGATTTGGGTGGGCATTCTATGTTTTGTATTTCTTTGTTGTTTAGTCGGGTGTGGTTCTCAATCAGAMGCAGCTGTCTATCGTTGTCTCTGATTGAGAACCATACTTAGGTAGCCTGTTCCCACCTGTGTTTTGTGGGTAGTTGTTTTCTGTTTTGTGTCTGTACCAGACAGAACTGTTTTTGTGTTCTATTTTTGGTTTTGGTCTCAGTCTATTTTGGCTCTGGTCTATTTTGTCTTTAGACCAGGGCCCTATGGAACCCTATTCCCTATGTGGTGCACTACTTTAGACCAGGGCCCTATGGCACCCTATTCCCTATGTAGTGCACTACTTTAGATCAGGGCCCTGTGGCACCCTATTCCTTATGTAGTGCACTACTTTAGACCAGGGCCCTATGGCACCCTATTCCCTATGTAGTGCACTACTTTAGACCAGGGCCCTGTGGCACCCTATTCCTTATGTAGTGCACTACTTTAGACCAGGGCCATATGGCACCCTATTCCCTATGTAGTGCACTACTTAAACCAGAGCCCTATGGCACCTTATTCCCTATGTAGTGCACTACTTTAGACCAGGACCCTATGGCACCCTATTCCCTATGTAGTGCACTACTTTAYACGAGGGCCCATAAGGCTGGAGGGGACGTGGCTAGGGAAGTACACCCTGGGGGAGTGTGGCTCGTGACTAATGAGGAGTGTGTCCTGTGTTGTGCCTCCTGCTGCCCCTGCTGTAAAGATGTCACTGGTGTGGTTTCTTCAAGTCCTGCAGCCCTGGTGCCTGGAGAGAGGAGGGGGAGAGAGGGGGGGAGAGAGAGGGGGGGGGAGAGAGGGGGGGAGAGAGAGGAGGAGAGAGGGAAGAGGAGAGTGGAGGATGAGAGAAGAGGTGAGAAGGGAGGAGAGAAGGGGAGGAGGAGGAGGGGAGGAGAGAGAGGAGGAGGCAGGAAAGAGGGGAGGAGATGAGGGGGTGAGAGAGGAGGAGAGGAGAATGGAGAGAGGGGAGGGGAGGAGGAGATGAGGGGAGTTGAGGAGGAGGAGAGGAGGACAGGAGAGAGGGGAGGGTAGGAGGAGATGAGGGGAGGTGAGAGGAGGAGAGGGGGCAGAAGAGACGGGAGGGTAGGTGTCTAGTTAGTTAGCCAGGACAGCGTTGTGCTGACGGCTACTGGCTTAGACAAGGAACCCTATGGGAGCACTGGTAGTGTTGTTGTGTCATGGAGAGGAGAGGAGAGGAGAGGAAGATGAACTCCATGACCCCAAGGACCACAGCTAGGTGTTTATGTCTCAAAGACTGAAAGGAGAGGAGCTCTACTTCACCATATGGAAGAGGGGGAGGGAGGCAGAGCCGGTGGGGAAGGGGACAGAGGCAGAGGATAGTCAGAGGAGGGAGGCAGAGCTGGAGGGGAAGGAGGACAGAGGCAGAGGGTAGTCAGAGGAGGGAGGAGGACAGAGGCAGAGGGGAGGGGAGGAGATGAACTCCAAGACCCCAAGGACCACAGCTAGGTGTTATTGTTTCAAAACAGACTGAAAGGAGAGGAGCTCTACTTCACCATATGGAACGGGAGGAGGGAGGCAGAGCGGAGGGAGGGAGGAGGGAGGCAGAGGGTAGTCAGGAGGGAGGAGAGTAGTCAGGAGAGGGAGGAGGACAGTGAGGAGAGCAGTCAGAGGGGCAGCTGTGGTGGTGGTGACAGGATATTATTATGGTTGAAAATAAAACCATGGCCTCGATAAGGAAAGGGTAGTTATAACTTCTTAGGGCTAGGCCCCTTTTTTCTCCATTTTCTGCCTGAGTGCCCAAAGTAAACTGCCTGTAGCTCAGGCCCTGAAACCAGGGCATATAATGTAGGCATTGGAAAGAGAACCCTTTGAAGTTTGTAGAAATGTTAAAATAATGTAGGAGAATAACACAATAGATATGGTAGGAGAAAATCAAAGAAAAACCACCTGAATTTCTCTTTTGTTGAGAGACATCCTCTTAAAAATGCAAGAGAAAGGTCATATTGAAATTAGCTCCCTGGATGCAATTCCTATGGCTTCCACAGGGTGTCAGCAGTCTATGTTGAAGGTTTCAGCTTGTTAATTCAAAAACGAATAATAATAGTTTTAGTAGAAGGACACAGTCTTAGAAATCTGTTTGCGCGCGCCATGAAGACAGGACGCACTGCTAAAATCGGTTTCCTATTGAACATACTTCTTTCAGAAATAAATATTTTAGTTTTGATTACATTTTAGGGTATCTGAGGAGTTAATAGAAACGTATTTTGACTTGTTGAAAAAAAGTTTAGGGGTAGATTTTCGGATTTCTTCTCCCGCAAGTTGAACAAGTGGATTACTCAAATCGATGGCGCCAAATTTTTAGGGATATAAAGAAGGATTTTATCTAACAAAACAGCACTACATGTTATAGCTGGGCCCTTTGGATGACAAATCAGAGGAAGATTTTCAAAAAGTAAGTGAATATTTAATCTTTATATGTGAATGTATGAAACTGTGCTGTGGAAAAATATTTTGATGTGGGGCGCCGTCCTCAAACAATCACATGGCATGTTTTCGCTGTAAAGCCTACTGTAAATCGGACAGTGCAGTTAGATTAACACGAATTGAAGCTTTCAGCCTATATATGACACTTATATGTACCTAAATGTTTAAAATCCATAATATTTATGATTATTTTATTTGAATTACGCGCCCTCCAGTTTCACAAGGAAGTTGCCATGCTAGTGAGGCCTAAGTGCGCTGAATTACTTTATACAGCAGGGAATGCACCTATTTACACGCAATACGATTAACTGGCATGGACAGGATGCTAACATACGCACATATCAGTAAGAAAGGTTAGTTAAGTGGCTAACTGAACGGAGCTAGCAGGCTAACTAGCCAGCGTAAATGTTAATAACCTGTCGAAACAGAATATCACACTCAATCCATGCAAATGTGTACAAAAAGTATCAATTAAGCCATATCCGTACCGAGTCTGGACTATGATCAATTAAGACATACAGCTGAAAGTCGGAAGTTTACATACACCTTAGCCTAATACATTTAAACTCAGTGTTTCACAATTCCTGACATTTAATCCTAGTAAAAATTCCCTGTCTTAGGTCAGTTAGGATCACCACCTATTTTTAAGAATGTGAAATGTCAGAATAATAGTAGAGAGAATGATTTATTTCAGATTTGATTTCTTTCATCACATTCCTAGTGGGTCAAAAGTTTACATACACTCAATTAGTATTTGGTAGCATTACCTTTAAACCCTGTTATGGGTTTCCTCTACGCGGAACGTTTCGACATCATCCGGTGAAATTGCAGAGCACGAAATTCCAAAAAAAGTATTAGAAATATTTAACTTTCATACAACCACTAGTGCAATACACAAAATTAAAGCATAAATTGTTTAACTTGGGTCAAACGTTTCAGGTAGCCTTCCACAAACTTCCCACAATAAGTTTGGTGAATTTTGGCCCATTCTCCTCACAGAGCTGACAGAGCTGGTGTAAGTGAGTCAGGTTTGTAGGCCTCCTTGATCGCTCACGCTTTTTCAGTTCTGCCACAAATGTTCTATAGGATTGAGGTCAGGGCTTTGTGATGGCCATCCATACTTAACTTTGTTGTCCTTAAGCCATTTTGCCACAACTTTGAAAGTATGATTGGGGTCATTGTCCATCTGGAAGACCCAAGCTTTAACTTCCTGACTGATGTCTTGAGATGTTGCTTCAATTAATCCACGTAATTTTCCTCACTCATGATGTCATCTATTTTTGTGAAGTGCACCAGTCCCTCCTGCAGCAAAGCACCCCCACAACATGACGCTGCCACTCCCGTGCTTCACGGTTGGGATGGTGTTCTTCGGCTTGCAAGCCTCCCCTTTTTCCTCCGAGCATAACGATGGTCATATAATGCCAAACAATTCTATTTTTGTTTCATCAGACCAGAGGACATTTTTCCAAAAAAGTACGATTTTTGTCCCCATGTGCAGTTGCAAACCGCAGTGGCTTCTTCCTTGCTGAGCGGCCTTTCAGGTTATGTCGATATGGACTCGTTTTACTGTGGATATAGATACTTTTGTACCTGTTTTCTCCAGCATCTTCACAATGTCCTTTGCTGTTGTGACAGAACGCGTCTCCTTCCTGAGTGGTATGACGGCTGCGTGGTCCCATGGTGTTTATACTTGCGTACTATTGTTTGTACAGATGAACTGGGTAACTTCCGGCGTTTGGAAATTGCTCCCAAGGATGAACCAGACTTGTGGAGGTCTGCAATTTTCTTTCTGAGGTCTTGGCTGATTTCTTTTGATTTTCCATGATGTCAAGCAAAGAGGCACTGAGTTTGAAGGTAGGCCTTGAAATACATCCACAGGTACACCTCAATTGAACTCAAATGATGTCAATTAGCCTATCAGAAGCTTCTAAAGCCATGACATCATTTTCTACAACAATGGGCGTGACAGGATAGGAGTCACTACAGGTGTGATCAGACCTTACATCTAAGTTACCTGCAGCTGAATGGAAAGTGTTATTTATTTAACCTTTGTTTAACTAGGCAAGTCAGTTAAAGAACAAATTCTTATTTACAATGACGACCTACAACCCCCCTGACCAGTTATTCAGAAGAAAATCCTCTGTGACTGTAGTCTAATTTACATCAGTCAACTTACCAGTGTGGACCCAAAACAAACCCAAAACAAACATATTCTACACATTTACAAACTACCTGTTTAAAGTGTTAATACAACCATGGAGTTCTGTAGTTATATCAGATGACCTGACAGTGATCCACATCATATAGGTAGACAGATAATGTGTGTTATACAGCCTATCCTTTTTATAGGATTCAAACCAGTAATGTGAATCACTGTTGATCTATTCTGTTCTGATCCTCTTGAGATGGATGGAGGAATTTCTACGGCCCCAGAATTAAGGCCTTTAACCCGCCAGTCGTGAAGGACCAAGCTTCCTCTTGGTTCTCACGAAGACTCATGAAGAAGCGGTTATATGTCAGACTCTCTGACTGTCACGTATACTCCCTCTCTGGGTCACCAGGCTCCCGCAGCCCCAGCCGGTACGTCGGGTTCCCACGTCTCAGCAGTGGTGAGGTCCGGATGTTGATCGGAACTCCTCAGCTGCTAGCTCCAGAATGATTTGAGTTTGCTTCCGGGTCGTACGTTATAAGCCAATAGGTCACACGGTTTGCAGCTACTAGCTGCGAAATCAAGGTGCAAGTGTCCAGGCCTGCGGCTGGACTCCGGCGGAAACTGAGAGAAAAAGCAGTCCCCGGAAATGCTACCTGTCCGTAGTCTTCCGTTGCACAAAGTCCGGTAGAATTATCGAGCTAAAGGTGAATAGCTGACTGACCACTTAAACGTGGGCAGCTGAAAACACCAACGTTAGACCAGCAAACCGGCCCTAATTTCGGTTGGCAGCTACAGATTAGCTCTCTTGGCTTAGCTATCGGAGTAGCTTCGGGTTAGCTTTCAGGCTAGCTTCTGAATTAGCCCCTGCTGAGCTTTCCAGAATGGATTTTCAATGATGGTAAGATAATTACTTTTTGTAATTGGTGTAAGGGGTTGCAGTGAAAGCTTTTGCCAGGGAAAAGCTTTTGTAGTCAGTTCTTGGATAATAATAATAAATAAAAAGATATTGCGAGGAAAGGTCTGTAAAAATATATATATTATACAGGACAACGAACAAATACGGAACAATGAAAAAGACGTCTGAACTGCTAAGGCCACCTTGGTTTTGTGGGAGAATATATATAGGGAAGGAACCAAGGATGAACCAAAGGATTGACATATATAGGAGGAACCAAAGGATTGAACCCAAAGGGAGTGACATATTATAGGCGGAACGGAACCAAGGGAGTGAGTATATAGGGAAGGAACCAAGGATGAACCAAAGCGTGAGTGACATATAATAGGAAGGAACCAAGCGGGACGTGATTGTATATAGGAAGGAACCAAGAGGGAACCAAAGGGGTGACATATATTAGGGAAGAACCAATGGGAGTGACGTTTATATAGGGGAAGAACCAAGGAGGAACCAAAGGGAGTGACATATTATAGGGACAGGAACCAAGGATGAACCAAAGGGAGTGACATATATAGGGAAGGCAACCAAAGATGAACCAAAGGTAGTGACTTATATAGGGAAGGCGAACAAGTTATTGAACCATAAGAGGAGTGACATATATAGGAAGAACCAAGGAGTGATGTATTATAAGAAGGAACCAAGGGAGAACCAAAGGAGTGACATATATAGGGGAAGGAACCAAGGGGAGTGATGTATATAGGGAAGGAACCAAGGAGGAACCAAAGGGAGGAAGTGACATCATATAGGGAAGGAACCAAGGGGAGCTGACGTATCATAGTGAAGCGAACCAAGGAGGAACCAAAATCGGGGAGTGACATTATGCGTAAGGAACCAAATGGATGAACATATATAGCGGAAAGAACCAAGGGGAGTGACATATATAGGAAAACAAGAAGAACAGAACAAGGCCATATACAGGAGAACCAATAGGAAGGTACACATATAAGGGAAGGAACCAAGGGGAGTGACAGTATATACGGGAAGGAACCAATGGGAGTGACACATTAGTAGTGGGGAACGGGGACCAAAGGGAGTGACATATATAGAGAAGGACACCAAGGCGAAGTGACGCTATATATAGGGAAGGAACCAAGGAACCAAAAGGGAGTGACATATATAGGGAAGGAACCAAGAGGAGTGACATATATAGGAAGGAACCAGGGGAGTGACATTATATAGGAAGGAACCAAGGATAAACCAAAGGGAAGTGACATATATAGGGGAAGGAACCAAAGGGAGTGACATATATAGGGAAGGAACCAAAGGGAGTGACATATATAGGGGAAGGAACCAAAGGAGTGACATATATAGGGAAGGAACCAAAGGGAGTGACATATATAGGGAAGGAACCAAGGGGATGACAATATATGGGAAGGAACCAAAGGAGGTGACATATATAGGAAGGAACCAAGAGGAGTGGACATATATAGGGAAGGAACCAACGGGAGTGACATATATAGGGAGGAACCAAGGGAACCAAAGGGAGTGACATATATAGGGAAGGAAACAAAGGGAGTGACAATCTATAATAGGGAAGGAACCAAAGGGAGTGACATATATAGGGAAGGAACCAAAGGGTGACATATATAGGGAAGGAACCAGAGGAGTACAATAAGGGAAGAACCAAGGGAGTGGACAGTATATAGGGAAGGAAACCAAAGGAAGTGACATATATAGGAAGGAACCAAAGGAGTGACATATATATAGGAAAGGAACCAAGGGGTGACATATATAGGGGAAAACCAAAGGGAGTACATATATAGGTAAGGAACCAAGGATGAACCAAAAGGGAGTGACATATATATAGGAATGAACCAAGGATGAACCAAAGTATGTTGAACATATATAGGAAGGAACCAAAGGAATGAACCAAAGGGAGTTGACATATATAGGAAGAACCAAGAGTGAAACCCAAGGAGTGACATATATAGGAAGAACCAAGGAGTGATGTATATAGGGAAGAACCAAGTGATGGACAAAGGAACGTGACATATATAGGAAGGAACCCAAGGGAGTGATGTATATAGGTGAATGAACCAAGGAGAACCAAGGAGTGAATATATAGAAGGAACCAAGGGGATGACGTATATAGGAAGAACCAAGGAGGAACCAAAGGAAGTGGACATATATAGCGGGAAGGAAACCAAAGGGATGTACAATATAGGGAAGGAACCAGAAGGAGTGACATATATAGGGAAGGAACCAAGGAGGAACAATAAGGGAAGTGAACATATATAGGAAGAACCAAAGGGAGTACATATAAGGGAAGAACCAAGGGAAGTGACATATATAGGGAAGGAACCAAGGAGGAAAAAAAGGGCATGACATATATAGGGAAGGAACCAAAGGGAGTGACATATATAGGAAGAACAAGCGGGCAGTGACATATATAGGGAAGAACCAAGGGAGAGTGACGATATAGGGAAGGAACCAAGGGGAACCAAAGGGATGACATATATAGGAAGGAACCAAGGAGATGACGTATATAGGAAGGAACCAGGAGGAACCCAAAGCGGATGACATGTATAGGAAGGAACAAACGAATGACATATATAGGGAAGAAACCAAGGGAGTGACATATAAAGGAAAACCAAGGAGAACCAAAGGAGTGACAATATATAGGGGAAAGGAACCAAAGGGAGTGACATATATAGGAAGAACCCAAAAGGAGAGTGACAGTATATAGGATAGGAACAAGGAGAACCAAAGGGAGTGACATATATAGGAAGGAACCAAAGGATGACATATATAGGAAGGAACCAAAGGGAGTGACATTATAGGGAAGGAACAAAGGCGAGTGACTATATATAGGGAAGGAACCAAGGGGAGTGACATATATAGGGAAGGAACCAAAGGGAGTGTACATATATAGGGAAGAACCAAAGGGAGTGACATATATAGGAGAAGGAACCAAAGGGAGTGACATATATAGGAAGGAACCAAGGGGGTGACATATATAGGGAAGGAACCAAAGGGAGTGACATATATAGTAAGGAACCAAAGGGAGTGACATATATAGGTAAGGAACCAAAGGGGAGTGACATATATGGAGTAAGGAACCAAAGGGAGTGACAATATAGAGGAAGGACGCAAGGGGACGTGACGTGCATATATAGGGAAAGAACCAAAGGGGAGTGACATATATAGGCGAAGGAACCAAAGGAGTGACATATATAGGGAAGGAACCAAAGGAGTGACATATATAGGGAAGGAACCCAAAGGAGTGACATATATAGGGAAGGAACCAAGGGAGGTGTACATATATAGGAAGGAACCAAAGGAGTGACATATATAGGAAGAACCAAAGGGAGTGACATATATACGGGAAGGAACCAAAGGGAGTACATATATAGGGAAGGAACCAAGGGGTGACATATATAGGGAAGAACCAAAGGGAGTGACATATATAGTAAGGAACCAAGATGAACCAAAGGGAGTGACATATATAGGGAATGGAACCAAGATGAACCCAAAGGGAGTGACATATATAGGGAAGGAAACCAAGGATGAACCAAAGGAGTGACATATATAGGGAAGGAACCAAGGAGAACCAAAGGAGACATATATAGGGAAGGAACCAAGGGAGTGATGTATATAGGAAGAACCAAGAGGAACCAAAGGGAAGTGACATTATATAGGGAAGGAACCAATGGGAGTGCATTATATAGGAGAACCAAGAGAACCAAAGGAGTGATTATATATAGGGAAGAACCAAGGGGAAGTGACCGTATTATAGGAAAGAACCAAGGAGAACCAAAGGGATGACATATATAGGGAAGGAACCAAAAGGGATGAGTGACATATTATAGGGAAGGAACCAAGGGGGTGACATATATATAGGGAAGAACCAAGGAGGAACAAAAGGATGACATATATAGGGAAGGAACCAAAGGGAGTGACATATATAGGGAAGGAACCAAAGGGGAGTGACATATATAGGAAGGAACAAGGAGGAAACAAAAGGGAGTGACATTATATAGGGAAGGAACCAAAGGAGTGACATATATGGAAGAACCAAGGATGACATATATAGGAAGAAACCAAGGGGAGTGACGTATAAGGGAAGAACCAAGGAGGAACCAAGGGAGTGACATATATAGGAAGGAACCAAGGAGAGTGACGTATTTATAGGGAAGGAACCAAGGAGAACCCAAAGGGATGACATATATAGGAAGGAAACCAAAGGAGTGACATATATAGGGAAGGAACCAAGGGAGTGACATATATAGGGAAGACATAGGAGAAACCAAAGGAGTGACATAATAGGAAGGAACCAAGGAGTGACATATATAGGGAAGGAACCAAGGAGCAGTGACATATATAGGGAAGGAACCAAGGAGGAACCAAAGGAGTGACAATATATAGGAAGAACCAAAGGGAGTGACATAATAGGGAAGGAACCAAAGGAGGGACATATATAGGAGAGGAACCAAAGGGCAGTGACATATATAGGGAAGGAACCAAAAGGAGTGACATATATAGGAAAGTAATGAACTACTGTAAATGTAACAGGCTGGCGCTGCGGGAGCCTGGTGACCCAGAGAGGAGTATACGTGACAGTAACCCCCCCCCCCCCTGACGCGCTGCTCCAGCCGCAGGACCACCGACCCACGTACCGGCTGGCGCTGCGGGGAGCCTAGTGACCTAAGAGGGAGTATACGTGACAGTACCCCCCCCCCCCCCCCGACGCGCTGCTCCAGCCGCAGGACACCGACCTTTCAGGGACGATCCGGCGATCAGAAGCGACCGA
>NW_019948002.1:0-2045 GCF_002910315.2 Salvelinus sp. IW2-2015
TGTTTCAGTGTTATTTGCCTCGAAGCGAGCATAGAAGTAGTTTAGCTCATCTGGTAGGCTCGTGTCACTGGGCAGCTCTCGGCTGTGCTTCCCTTTGTAGTCTGTAATGGTTTGCAAGCCCTGCCACGATTCGATCTTAGTCCTGTTTTGATGCTTTGCCTGTTTGATGGTTCATCGGAGGGCATAGCGGGATTTCTTATAAGCTTCCGGGTTATAGTCCCGCTCCTTGAAAGCGGCAGCTCTAGCCTTTAGCTCAGTGCGGATGTTGCCTGTAATCCATGGCTTCTGGTTGGGGTATGTACGTACGGTCACCGTGGGGACAACGTCTTCGATGCACTTATTGATGAAGCCAATGACTGATGTGGTGTACTCCTCAATGCCATCGGAGGAATGCCGGAACATATTCCAGTCTGTGCTATCAAAACAGTCCTGTAGCTTAGCATCTGCTTCATCTGACCACTTTTTTGTATTGATCTAGTCACTGGTGCATCCTGCTATAATTGTTGCTTGTAAGCAGGAATCAGGAGGATAGAATTATGGTCAGATTTGCCAAATGGAGAGCAAGGGAGAGCTTTTTATGGTCTCTGTGTGTGGAGTAAAGGTGGTCCAGAGTTTTTTTTTTTACCTCTGGTTGCACATTAACATGCTGATAGAAATTTGGTAAAATGGATTTAGGTTTCCCTGCATTAAAGTCCCTCGCTACCAGGAGCGCCGCCTCTGCGTGAACGTTTTCTTGTTTACTTATGTCGGAATACAGCTCATTCAATGCTGTCTTAGTGCCAGCCTCTGACTGTGGTGGTATGTAAACAGCTACGAAAAATACATATTAAAACTCTAGGAAGAAAGAGTATCTCATGATAAGCTGTAGACCACACTACTTCAGGCAAGCAATAGCTCGAGACTTCCTTAGATATTGACACACCTACTCATTCAAGGGTTTTTCATTATTTTTACTATTTTTACTATTTTTAACATTGTAGAATAATAATAATAATAAAAACTAGTGAAGACATAAAAACTATGAAATAACACATAAGGAATCATGTAGTAACCAAAAAAAAGTGTTAAACAAATCAAAATATATTTTATATGAGATTCTTCAAAGTAGCCACACTTTCATGCTGACCAAACCGGACGCGCACGTGCACCATCACGCTGTTGATTTTGTACCCCCATACCAGACACGATTAGGACACGCATGTTGAAATATCAAAACAAACTCAACCAATTATATTAAATTTGGGTACAGGTCGAAAAGCATTCAACATTTAAGGCAACTTAGCTAACTAGCTTACTGTTGCTAGCTATTTTTCCTGGGATATAAACATTGGGTTGTTATTTTACCTGAAATTCACAAGGTCCTCTACTCCGAAAATTAATCCACAGATAAAATGGCAAACCGAATTCCTCGTCATCTCTCCTCCGGCTTCTTTTTTACTGCTTTGGACTTTATATGGAGGTTGGCAACCAACTTTACATTGAATTACTATAACCGACTGGAGTGTGGACGTCAGTTCATATTTCAATCACCCACGTGTGTATATGCTCCTAAAAACCAACGAGGAGATGGGAGAGGCCGGACTTGCAGCGAGTTGAGCGTCACAAATATAACCTATTTCTATTTTAGCGCCTGGCCACGCAGACGCTCGCTGATGCGCGCGAGCAGTGTGGGTGCAATGATTGAATAACGTGTACATTTATTTTGCATGCGACGCGAGCAGTGTGGTCAGCATGTTTGCCTTGATGACAGCTTTGCACACTCTTGGCATTCTCTCAACCAGATTCATGAGGTCACCTGGAATGCATTTCAATTAATAGCTGTGCCTAGTTAAAAGTTAATTTGTTTAATTTATTTACTTAACGCGTTTGAGGCAATCAGTTGTGTTGTGACAAGGTAGGGGTGGTATACAGAAGATAGCCCTATTTGGTAAAAAAACAAGTCTATATTATGGTAAGAACAGCTCAAATAAGAAAAGAGAAATGACAGTCCATTACTTTAAGACATGAAAGTCAGTCAATCAAATGTATTTGTCACATACACATGG
>NW_019948002.1:6835-18347 GCF_002910315.2 Salvelinus sp. IW2-2015
GCTTTCTTGGGAACAGGAACAATGGTGGCCCTCTTGAAGCATGTGGGAACAGCAGACTGGGATAAGGATTGATTGAATATGTCTGTAAACGCACCAGCCAGCTGGTCTGCGCATGCTCTGAGGAAGTGGCCGGGGATGCCATCTGGCCCTGCAGCCTTGCGAGGGTTAACGCGTTTAAATGTTTTACTCACGTTGGCTACAGTGAAGGAGAGCCCGCATGTTTTGGTTGTGGCACTGTATTGTCCTCAAAGCGAGCAAAAAAGTTGTTTAGTCTGTCGGGTAGCAAGGCATTGTGATCCGCGACGGGGCTGGTTTTTCTTTTGTAGTCCGTGATTGACTGTAGACCCTGCCACATACCTCTTATGTCTGAGCCGTTGAATTGCGGATCTACTTTGTCTCTATACTGACGCTTAGCTTGTTTGATTGCCTTGCGGAGGGAATAGCTACACTGTTTGTATTCGGTCATGTTTCCGGTCACCTTGCCCTGATTAAAAGCAGTGGTTCGCGCGTTCAGTTATGCGCGAATGCTGCCGTCAATCCACGGTTTCTGGTTGGGGAATGTTTTAATAGACGTGGTGGGTACAACATCACCGATGCACTTGTTAATAAACTCGCACACCGAATCAGCGTATTCGTCAATGTTGTTGATCGCCGTAATGCGGAACATATCCCAGTCCACGTGATCGAAGCAATCTTGAAGGTGCTTCCTGTTTTAGTTTCTGTCTATAAGCTGGGAGCAACAAAATGGAGTCGTGGTCAGCTTTTCCGAAGGGAGGGCGGGGGAGGGCCTTATATGCATCGCGGAAGTTAGAATAACAGTGGTCTAGGGTTTTGCCAGCCCTGGTAGCACAAGCGATATGCTGATAGAATTTGGGAGCCTTGTTTTCAGATTAGCCTTGTTAAAATCCCCGGCTACAATAAATGCAGCCTCAGGATATGTGGTTTCCAGTTTACATAGAGTCCAATGAAGTTCTTTCAGGGCCGTCGATGTGTCTGCTTGGGGGGGGAATATACACGACTGTGATTATGATCGAAGAGAATTCTCTTGGTAGATAATGCGGTCGGCATTTGATTGTGAGGAATTCTAAGTCAGGTGAACAAATGGACTTGAGTTCCTGTATGTTGTTATGATCACACCACGTCTCGTTAATCATAAGGCTAATCATAAGGCATACACCCCCGCCCTTCTTCTTACCAGAGAGATGCTTNCAGTCTCGGATGTCTCTCTGGAATGCTATCCTTGCTCGGATTTCGTCTACCTTGTTGTCAAGAGACTGGACATTGGCGAGTAGTATGCTAGGGAGTGGAGCGCGATGTGCCCGTCTACGGAGCCTGACCAGAAGACCGCTCCGTCTGCCCCTTCTTACGGCGTCGTTGTTTTGGGTCGCCGGCTGGGATCCGATCCATTGTCCTGGGTGGTGGGCCAAACAGAGGATCCGCTTCGGGAAAGTCGTATTCCTGGTCGTAATGTTGGTGAGTTGACGTTGCTCTTATATCCACTAGTTCCTCCCGACTGTATGTAATAAAACCTAAGATTACCTGGGGTAACAATGTAAGAAATAACACATAAAAAAACTAAATATTGCATAGTTTCCTAGGAACGCGAAGCGAGGCGGCCATCTCTGTCGGCGCCGGAAGTCTGGAACATATCAAGAACTTTGAACGTTTCTTCAAGTGCAGTCGCAAAACCATCAAGCGCTATGATGAAACTGGCTCTCATGAGGACCGCCACAGGAAAGGAAGAACCAGAGTTTCCTCTTCTGCAGAGGATAAGTTCATTAGAGTTACCAGCCTCAGAAATTGCAGCCCAAATAAATGCTTCAGAGTTCAAGTAACAGACACATCTCAGCATCAACTGTTCAGAGGAGACTGCGTGAATCAGGCATTCATGGTCGATTTGCTGCAAAGAAACCACTACTAAAGGACACCACTAAGAAAATACTTGCTTTGGCCAAGAAACACGAGCAATGGACATTACACCGGTAGAAATCTGTCCTTTGGTCTGATGAGTCCAAATTTGAGATTTTTGGTTTCAACCGCCGTGTCTTTGTGAGACGCAGAGTAGGTGAAAGGATGATCTCCGCATGTGTGGTTCCCACCGTGAAGCATGGAGGAGGTGGTGTGATGGTGCTTTGCTGGTGACATGGTCGGATTTATTTCGAATTCAAGGCACACTTAACCAGCACGGCTACCGCAACATTCTGCAGCAATACGCCATCACATGTGGTTTGCGCTTAGTCCCCACTATCATTTGTTTTTCAACAGGACAATGACCCAACACACCTCCAGTGTGTAAGGGCTATTTGACCAAGAAGGAGAGTGATGGAGTGCTGCATCAGATGACCTGACCTCCACAATCACCCGACCTCAACCCAATTGACACGGTTTGGGATGAGTTGGACTGAAGGAAAAGCACCTAACAAGTGCTCAGCATATGTGGGAACTCCTTCAAGACTGTTAAAAAGCATTCCCGGTGAAGCTGGTTGAGAGAATGCCAAGAGTGTGCAAAGCCGTCAAGGCAAAGGGTGGCTACTTTGAAGAATCTCAAATATAAAATATATTTTGATGTTTAAAATTATTTTGGTTAGTACATGATTCCATATGTGTTATTTCATAGTTTTGATGTCTTCACTTTTATTCTACAATGTAGAAAACAGTAAAAAATAAAGAAAAACCCTTAAATGAGTAGGTGTGTCCAAACTTTTGACTGGTACTGTAAGTATTGAGACCCTTTGCTATGAGACTCGGAAGGTTCACCTTCCAACCGGACAATGACCCTAAGCACACAGCCAAGACAACGCAGGAGTGGATTCGGGACAGGTCTCTGAATGTCCTTGAGTGGCCCAGCCAGAACCCGATCAAACATCTCTGGATAGACCTGAAAATAGCTGTGCAGCAACGCTACCCATCCAACCTGACAAAGCTTTAGAGGATCTGCAGAGAAGAATGGGAGAAACTCCCCAAATACAGGTGTGCCAAGCTTGTAGTGTCATACCCAAGAAGACTCGAGGCTGTAATCGCTGCCAAAGGTGCTTCAACAAAGTACTGAGTAAAGGGTCTGAATACTTATGTAAATGTAGTATATATATACATTTACATTTAAGTCATTTAGCAGACGCTCTTATCCAGATATATATATATATTTGCAAATATTTCTAAAAACCAGTTTTCGCTTTGTCATTATGGTGTACTGTGTCTATATTGATGATTGGGGGGGAAAAAACATTTGAAATCCATTTTCGAATAAGGCTGTAATGTAAAAAAAAAAATGTGGAAAGGGTGAAGGGGTCTGAATACTTTCCGAATGTACAGCTGTGTCTGTCCGGAGCTCACTGGTGCAGCTAGCGCGAGCTGCCGGGACGTAGCCTACCCAGATTATCGTTGCTAAAATGTTCCACGTTTGCAACGTTTGTTGCAGATAGCCAGAGCGATTGAAGAACATGAACAAACCTCCGTGCGTAGACAATGTGTTTCATAAGATATTTATGTATAATCAGGATATTTTCTACCTGCAATGTTTTTATTTTATTAAAARATAGGGTGTGTTTATATATGGCAAAAATAAGTTTTACATTTCGACCAATCGATTGGAAAGAACAGATGACTCTCGATCGACTAAGATTTTATTTTGTCGGGGACAGCCCTAGTTTCTATTTTTGCCTGCTTGCTTGCATTTTGTTAAGCTTGTCTGCCCATGAACGCAGGTTTTTGCTCTAGGTCTTACTTTGTTGGTTCTCTGTAAGGGATGTTTTGCAGCATTTTAGATTTATTACTGGGTGGTTAAAATAGGTGTCTGTTTATGGTGGTAATTTGCACGCACGTCTGCTGTATGCTGGTTTTGAACCTGGTTTTGACCCCAGCAGAGGGGGCTGCAGACCGCCGGACCACCTGTTTGTGTGTGTGTGTGTGTGTGTGTGTGTGTGTGTGTGTGTGTGTGCGCAAGCGCACGTACCGTTTCTGGAAATGTCAAGCTCCACCAGCTGCATGAAGTTGGCCACCTCAGGAGGGAGCCTCTGGATCTCATTGTCACTCAGACCCAGTTTCCGCAGGTTCAGAAGTCTGAAGAAAGGCTAAAGAGACAGAAGAACACTGGGTTAGGACAACAAAGCCTTGACAAAGAACAATTGAGGTGGACTAACATCAGCTTTTTAATAAATAACAGCACTGGAAAAATGACATCACCAAGCCATTTAGTAGCGTTGGCATATCTAAACTCGACTGGGTTAGGACACTTTCCATCTGCATCACATAGCCTATGCTGTACCCAAACATTAAACTCAACATTGGTCAATGAGATCAAAGAGTTGATCGAGGACGCATGTGAACGCAAAAGGGTTGGGATAAATCGACTACGTCGCGCTGTTTACCAGAAAAGTTAGTGTTGAACTTTTGATGCAGTGCATGCTCTCACAAGGTGCGATTTATATGAACAATCAGCGCATCTCAATTCCCTCCACTCCATCAGCACACCACGGGTTGCACACACAGAACTACACACATATCCCTGTAGGTTTACCAGGGCAGGCCTACATCTTTCAAAAATATGTACTTCAATTCCATCAACACGTCCCTGTATCACCATCAACGGCAACCGCAGCCCCCCCAAAAACTGCCCTGAGCTTGCGATAAGGAGACCTACTGCTCCCGTAGCCTACCAAGTATTTTCAACCAACGAGGACTGTTGTTGGATTCCACAAACGAGTCCGTGCGCAACCATGCATAGGCAAAAAGACCGGTTATATTCTAAACCGCTCAGATAGCAAAACAAACAGACAACAGATGCCATGTGAGGAATCAATAGTGCTTGATCTCAGCCGGCAGTATGCATCTTGTTTATGACATACCATGTCTTGTTTTGATGCCTGTTGACTCACGCTCACATCCTATCCGCCTAATATGCGCTCAAACTCACTAGCCTAGCTACAACCAACAATAATAATGTACAACAATAAGATTGAAGCAACAATTACCTTATCCTGTGTAATTATTTATGTTTCAAATAAACAATTGGAGCACAACAATATATTAACATACATCTATAATTGTAAGTCAACCTGTCTTCTCCGATGCCTCTTGCCGAAAAGCACGCGCCAATCACGATTTTGCACATAAATCCATCCCAGCCATCTAATAGCACCGAACGCAACATGAGGACAAAGTGACGCAACTACAGATTCTTAAACCAGAATCACCATGAATTCAGAATACAGCGAGACAACATTCCCGCAGCCTGTCCAGCGGGACAATTGCCAAGCCTCCCGAACCACAAGTCAAACAACAGACACAACCAACAACTCCGGAGTACATCTTGAATGCCCTGACGTGAAAAGGCACGATTTCCTGTAGATGTCCAACGGAAAACCCCCAACAGCTTGCTACTTGCCTTAGAATGAAAAATCCATTATCGCAGTCCCAACTGCACCTATCCGATAATCATAAGTGCACTAAATTATTTGACCACAGGCCACATTAGAGGCTCCCTGGTAAAAAGTGCACAATCTAGAGCCACATAATATAACGGCGAATGGCACATGCCAGTTCCGACACGACACCAAAATACTGACATCTAGAAGACAACGACTCTCAACAAAATTACACTGCCAGAGCGACAAAGGATCGCTCGCAGACTCTGCTCATTCACTCGAACACACGTTCCCTACCTTTCTTCTTAGCTAGAGATTTGTGTTACATCCTCTGTATTTGCCTCGATGACATGGAATGCGACTCGTTGCAAACAATCTCTCACCCTAGTATGGAACATCTGGTCTGTTAGCTGGCTAAGAGATAGTAGCAGACATTGGCAGGTTCCAGTGGCTCAGTTTCGAGGCGCGTACCGACGAGACGAATGCTTTCTCAGGCGAGGCGCGAAAATGTACTTAATGTACCTCAGCATGTAGACCGTCATTAGAGGCTGGATGGCTCTTATTGTACGATGACCTTGACTTCGTATTCAGCGAAGAGAAAAATAAGGAGCCACGAGGACTGGACTATCCCAAAATTCAGCCCCTTCCCCTCCCCCCTGAGCATGAGCGAAACAATAAACCCAGAAAAAATTATCAAACACCGACCACTATATCGCAAGGCATATTTTGCCACTAAATAGTCAATTAATGAATAAGTAGCCACATATACCTAGATAATGATTGTTAATGGACACAAAACTGCATCGCTACCAACTATCAATACTCATATTAGTTTAAAAGATGAATTATTAAAGTTTTTTATGGTTGCACAACGGCTGAGAAAACTATGTGCGTTCTATGTAACTTGACCTAATAGCAAATATGGCCATTATCGCCCCAAAGCCTCGAGGGAGTGGAAATAACATGGAGGATACGTGATTTAGTATTGGATGGCAATAGAGCTTAAGAACCCTATACCACTACACGCCCCATCTCCTAGCATTTGAGAAATACCGACCAGCATGCCTTACCCTTGTCGCTTCTCGAGGACTCGACAACCAACAAACAATAGCCGGTTGTAAGAACTCTTCATAAAAGGACACCAGCGTTAAAAATAATTTATCAGTTTACACTTCTCTTCATATTATTTTACAAAGGTATATACGTAGAAACAGTAGAAGCCCTGTACAAACGCGTTTTGTAAAGAATCTAAATTGTGCTTAATTACAAAGGACAAACGTGAACATCCTCGCGAGCTAACTCACTCTCATATAGACCGCAAAGGATGTATTTTAAAATACTTCGCAATTCGTCCATCGTCTACTTTTAACGGAAGAACGCTGGCAAGTGTACGAGTTTAGGGAGCTCAACTGCTTTTCTAGTCTCTCGTGCCTCTCCCAATGAGATACCTCGAAGACATGCGATCGGTACCCTTTTCTTGAAGACCCGACAACAGAGCAAAGTGGCAGCAACACCACTGCATCGCAATCACAACACAAATTCTCACTCTGAGCACACACAGACCCGATACACAACAACACAAACTATATCCAGCACAACCCCTCACATAGATACGCGCTCACGTAACATCAATATTAAAATGTTTCTTTCACAAAAACATTATGGTTATCCCTCCCAGTATTTATCTTGTGAGCTTCTATATATTTTTACTTAGTTATCTTAAGTCAAACATTTCACACCTATTTATTAACCTGCCAGTTGCTTCGTAAACGGATCCGCAAGCAAATGCAGACGAAACACAAAGTTCAACCAAGTACGAGAAAAAATAAATAGGCTTGTTCCTCTTTCCTACAGATTCTCACATCCCCCGTTACTTAACTTCTCGCGAGCTCCTATCTATCGCACACACATCAACTCATACTCTTTCGCCTAAGTACATCGCCACATCTCACACTATAGTGGTCTTCACACGTAACGAGATATTAATTCTCACCCCTGGCGCAAGACCCTACAGTATCATAATCAAGTTCTCAACATCGTGCAGTCAATTTCAAAACTGTGACGAAATTAGGCTGTATAGGTGTTGGTTCTAGACACGAGTCACTCAGGAACATTTGTATATTTAAGCAAGCAGTGTAGTAATCTTCCCGACTACCATACACCGTACTATGGCACGTGATGAGAAAAACCAAGTACTGATTAGTGATCAACGCGATAACAATAGAAATTAAGGTACCGGTGCTGGGATAGCGAATTACCGTATGACGAGGATACACTGAAGCTGACATCGAACTATTTAGAATATTGTGAGCAGACTGCGTCTACAATATATCCAATATACACGCACACATTTCACAACTCTATCCACCGCTAGTATTATGTGTGGAGTTGTGTTCTACATGTATAATGGCACCCGAGAACTCCAGGATTAAGCACAGTTATTCTTTACCCGACGCCCATTGCTGGCTTCTGCAGTCAAACAATAGGTGTACTACGATCGCACTAGGGACAGGCCAATTTGGATATCGACAACGCAGTTGTTGCACAAAAAAGCTCAATAATAGTGATCATCTTACCACAAATGATAGACTAACACAACTTCAATGCTTAAAGCTTAGAGAATTGACAGTATGCTCAATTAGAGCAACACACCATTCCAAGAGATTCTATGCGTCTAGAGTGGCTTGTCACTCATCGAGGTGCCTCATTAAACATCCACTGTCAAACCTCATCCTTGCTTTAGTGTCTAGAGAGAGATATATTGCACTTACATCATCAACTAAATCGCATGATCACATACCTAGCGTGATAGAGAGAGTAGGCCCAAAACCCACAATGATTAATCCCGAAGAATGTCAAGTATCAGTAATATCTAAGACGTCGTAAACAACACCCCATACTTATGTTCCCTTTACTCTAGTCATGGCATGTCCACAGGAATCGAGGAGCGATGATAGTACTATACTGACACGAAGTAGATCCATTGACAATGATCCCTCAATTCGATTTATTGAGACAAGCCCATCAAGTATTTTTGCCTATGAAGGACCCATAGAGATCGCCACCAATGTCTCTCGCTAACACTCCTATTATTCCTGATTAATCCTTGAAACTATGGTATTTCACGTCCTAGACAATCCGTAGAACAGTGTACCATTCAGCCACTGAATAAATTGCAACACAAGGACAAAGAAACACACACAGCAGATAAATCCCACACAGCCAGGCTCAGTGAATGCTGGGTGTTCGTATGTTGCAGCATGCATGCCTCGCTTAGCGAGATTACCCCTCTCCATAAATATGCTTGCGGTGGCAGTAAGTGGGTGTTGATGCTAGAAAGTGAGCTGTGTACGAGAAAGGCGGTCTGCAGTGGCATCAGCAACATACTATTATGTATTGGGATTCATGTTTGACTCTCCAGTCCTACAAAAGTCCACTTGTGTGTTACTCTAAAACAACAAACGTTATTATGTCAGACACACACCCAGATCCCTACCTCCTGCATAACCTCTATGAGGCTAATCCTTCTCACGATTTGTCGTATATAGGCCTCAAACAATAGAATCCACTATGGCTCTCCTAGATTATAAGAAATAGCAACAATTATTTTACTGACCTGATTCTAATCTAATTCCAAGAACCTGAGGCTGGACTAATAAAGTGGCTCTTATTATTGCCCAAATAAACTATGCTACTCCTACTGGCAATCAAATAGACACATTTGAAAAGCGAGATTTAGCTTCCCAATCTCTCCCTTCACTCATGAACCACCACCTCTTGCAAGATTCTACTTTAGTGTGCTGTCGCTGGACACCCTCACGACATTTCATCCTCCCGAATTCTAATATCTTTGAGAAAGACCACAATGGTCTAATACTATCCTATGACGCACAAACCATGTAGTTACTCAATTACGGCTATATTGTAAGTTCTCGAGCTACTAGTTACTGAAGGTGACTCTTATGCCACTATCAAGTTGACATTAGAAAAGTCTCAAGCAGTGCTTGTAATACCACTCTTACAGTCCTCAAACAAGCCTAGTCGATGTTCACTTATGTCACAGAATAAATCCTGCAGTATGATCTTCTATCGAGTCTCACTCACCTGTCAATCCTTCCTCATTTCTAGTCGATATGAGAGTGCATCGTAGCACACGCGTTTTTACCATTCCTCTCATCATCTCCAGAGTTGTGTCGACTCAGAAAGTCTCTCTGGTTATCTTCTCAACAAACTGCTGCCCTTACTAACTCAGTCTTCACACCGCCCACTGTATACCATACACCTCTCAGATTTGGCAAAGTTCAGAGTGACCCGCTCGACCTCTCACGCTACATTTGCATGCCATCCTACACACACTCCAACTCCTTTGCACCATCCACACAGAATCCCTTTGCGACACATGCATCCAACGAGAGTCCTTTGTGCCATTCGGCTCCGAGAATTAACTCTCCTGGCGAGAGACGTATTCTCCTTCTCGGCCCAACACCATCCCACTCACACCCCGAATCCCTCTCCTCCATCACCGCAGACCACGCATAGCGATCGATCCTCTCCCCTGCTTCCTGCTCTAGAGCCCAGCGCGCTCACCCATGACATCCCCGCCTATCAATGCAGCCCCAAGAAACTTTCAACTGGTCTCCACGGCACCGTTACCAGCAGTCTGCGCTGTATAGACCCTGCTTACTATCCTTGCAAGTAGACCACTGCTCGAGGTGACCTCCAGCCGTCATGCAACTACAATATGGCGCCTCTGACACGCTGGCAGACTCGAGCAGTAAGCGGCAATCGCGCAGCTGGACCTTAGTGCGAGGTCGTCAGCAATTTTCTCTGTCGGACGTCGTCCTTGGACTGCCAGTTCTCTGTTTGAGATTCTCTAAGCGTTGATGTGCAGAGCTGACGAGAAACCAAGCATGAGTGAATCGTGCACGCGCTTGAAATTCATCCAACAGCGCATCTAAACACTCAGATTCTCCACCAGTGGTAATGCAAGCTAGCCTATACTATTGATTCTCCGAATATGAGTTCATAGAGCTGGGTTGCCGCATCCGGCTCCCAATTGTAAAGCTTTCGCAGCCAATGACTCCATTTTCTTAACTGTATACTCTGGCAATTGCCGAGTTAACACGGACATAGCGTATGCACTTCTCAAATCTATGCAGTGACACTTATCTTGCTACCCCGATACTTGAACCCTCTCGACTAACAGTGAATATAACTCGCTTCGTAGTGAATATACAAAGATGTGTGAGAAGAGGAAAGGAGATGGAACTTATCCTGTGCTCTCATTCAAATTTTATTCGTCTATATCTTGAATATTTGGAATAGACCACCAGACTTCATATCATCCTCTACCGTGTGTGCACCAAAGTTAGACTGTCTAAACCGATCTTCCCCAAAACCGATCTAAATTATGTAGGCCACACGTGCGCGCGTTCTGAACAGACTACAAACTATATCCTAATAGTGACAAAACAACACCAAGATTGATAGAGAGTAAAAACTCGTAACTATCTTTATTATTCTTGTTATCATATAAGCATACTTACATCAAACCATAATTATATTCTAGATACATCTGAACAAAGATTGAAAATGATGAACATACAAATACCAGAACCTCTATTAATGAGAGCATGTTCATATCTATGCGTTATGTTTCACACGCCTCGCCCTATCTGACTAGCAATTATCCACCTCTCTTAATTTGGCTCATACTCCTACGATAGGAGAAAGCGGACAAGACAGTAGTCAAGGGACACAGAAGGCACCCGATTCGATCTATCGTCTCAGATACCCTTCCACTCTCTGTGTCGTTGCGCGATAGATCCACAGAGGATGGTATCCACTAACTTTCTCCAAGCATGAATCATACGATTGTTTTAAACACATTAACAATGTCCCTTGAATCAAATCCTCAAAGCCTCTTTTTCAGACTAATCGTACTCACGACAGTCACTTAGCGTTAAAAGGCCAGAGTCAGAACCCCGATGAGCAAAGAGTCGCCTAACACCCGACACATCTGCGGAACGATAGCTAGCTATGCGAAAACTCCATCAATCTAACCCCTTAACAATTGAATAATTCAAACCCAGTAGGGAAAACACTGAGAGGATAGAAAAGCCTTTCTCTGACTTAATCTCTCTCTTTTG
>NW_019948003.1:0-18345 GCF_002910315.2 Salvelinus sp. IW2-2015
CCCAGAGAGATTGAAAGTGCAATGAATACTGTTAATCTTCTAACAGTTTTGATTTGTTGATGTTGTTAAATTTGGTTTCTTTCACTTTGGTTTATTGTAATATTTAAACTTGCCTTTGCCAATACAAGCTTTGATTGAATTGAGAGAGAGAGAGTGAAAATTAAAAGGAAGGAGAGAGTGTATCAGAGAGAGAGAGGAGTTCACAGTGACAAGTAGCAACAGGGCCGTGTTGAGTGGCAGTGCGGCGCGCTGCGGGCCCCTTACCCTTAATCCGGTGTTTGTCGCCGTGCTAATCTACGACGGACAGAGCCTCTTTAACCTACTCCTGCGCGGCATTAGGATGCATGAGCCGCGTGCTGATTGTTTTAAACGCTCATTAACACCAAATCAGTGCTGTTGACAGAGTGCTTTTGAATTAGCGCTCGCCTCCTCGCTATAGCGCCTGCGCGATACGACAACGCTAGCAGGGCCCAGGACAAGGAGCAATTTATACGCCATTAGCCACAAAACTTCGCCGAGGTTAAGGCTCAAATTGTTCCGTTCTATTATCCTAATGGGATACAGGCGAGGGGAGCGGCGCCTCAGGACAGCTTTTTTCCATTATGCCTCAATATCAAGAGGGTCGGGGGAAAGAGGGGTGGGCCAAATGTACTGTGCCGAGTTGTGGAGTGAGGGGGCGACAAGAAATCAAACATAGATCTTGTTTGCTTTTTTCACAATGCAACATCAGTGGATGCATTGGAGAGGTGAGATTGGGAAGTAGGAGAGAGAGAGCAGAGAAGAGAGAGAGAGAGAGAGATGAGAGACGAAACTCTGAACGGTAGGATAATTCTTAAACAGTGTTTTCATGGCATATCAAGCAATTCATTGCATGTTTGCTTTTTAGTGTGATCAATACTTAATGCAGAAGTGAACTTACTTCTATCATTTAATAAACTTCATAGCACAGAGCTAATCAAGTGAAATTAGGTTGGGAAAATGTTACTTTCTTTATATGAATCTTGATCATTGTTAGATTACAGTTGTTTCCAACTGCTTACACACGTTTTCAAAACTGTCTCCTTTTTTCAAAATCGTACACACAATCCCAAACTGCACACACAAAATCACAAATGCTCACATCTCCTTCAAATTGTAACACTGCATTCAAATGCCAATAAACACATGTCAGAATGAAGCTTTGCATAAATGGCAAACCTGCTTTCATATAGTACATTTTTGGATATACATGTACACACTGTTTGTTCATAGTCTAAAGCTCTTTGGTCTTCATAGGCTTAATATTACATTTCATACAATGTTCTACAGAGTGATAGTAATCTGCTCAGAGGGTAACAGTACACTGTAACACAAAGCAAAGTAGAAAAGAAAATATTTATTAGGCCAAGAATTACTGTTGTAAACAGTAGCTACAAAAAACATAAAAAACATACATATGTAAACCAAAAGTATATTTCTTTAGAATACAGTAAAGAACACAATTGTGGTGTGGTGGGTCCCGGGGGCAGTCAGGATGGGGGGGGGGGGGGGCGGGGGGGGGGGGGGCAGTCACCAGTGCTAAGCTAACGCTATCATCTCTTCTCCGGCTGAGTCTGGCCACAATACTTTCGTCACAACACAAGATATGTTTCTCTTGCCAACATCGAGGGAATATCTCCTAGCATGGCGTATCCAACCTGGACAGAGGCTTTTACTCATCGCCAATGCGTCTTCATTGGCTGGAGAGCGGCATGCGGGCATAGGGTTGCGAGTCATACACTCTTCCAGAGCGCCAGGCTGAGAAGAATTGCCTCTATGGGATTTAGAAAATGTGAATATGGGGGTAGGTACCAAAACTACAGAATTGTGGATGGGTTGCAACCAGTTTTTGGGACGGAGAAAGCAACGGTGAAACTACATTGTCCATAAACCACAAATCTAGCAGGCTCTTGATCTGATCAGGGACAACATTGTGTAAATTGCATCCAGAAAAGTGAGCATATGGCCGGTGTTGTACGGACCACAGTGTGGCATTCGTGATGGAGGACCCCGTTTTGAGTGATGGCAGCACACATAGTTATATTACCCCCGACGCTGTCCAGGGGACATTGGTAATTGCCCTCTGTCCTATTACATTTCTCCGCGGCGCCTGGTTTCTGGTGAGGTTGAGCACTCATCCACGATAAATAACATTCTGGCGAATTACATGGCATCCAGCTCAATACTCTCTGTAACAGACAAAAGGATATACAGATGAGTAAATATGGGTATGTCTGAAGTACTGGACTAGTAGTGTTCATACATACCTCTAAAAGTCATGTCGCATATTCTTGACTCTGTCAGAGTTTCTCTCAAATGGCACCTTGTAAAAGTTGTTCATCGTCACTCGGTGTCGTTGGAGGATGCGTTGTATGGTCGACAGGCTTACAGCATTGATGTTGTTAAATATGGTGTCATTATTCAAGATATGCTCTCTTATCTCTCGAATCCTAATTGCATTGTTGGCCAAAACCATATTTATAATTGCAGTCTCTTGTACATCTGTAAACAAGCGTCCTCGTTCTCCATGATGTCTTTGCCTTTCCACTCTGTACAGAATTCAAACACAGTATGTGTTCAGCATAGGAACTGTAAACAATGTACAAAAAAAGGTAGTACAGCATGATAACCAACATTCATTCAATGCAGTGCAGTAAATGGATGGCTTAGAGTTACAAATGTTTATGCAATACTATGCAGTCATAYGTATTTTACAGTACATTACTGTAATGCTAAAATAGTCATTAGATAGTTGCATACCTGTTCTCATTTCTGAAGGTTCGAATTATGGACGCCACTGTAAATCGACTCAAGTTGGGCTGGACTCTCAGTCCAGCCTCTCTCATGGTCAAACTGTGGTTGATCACATGATCAACAAGTGCTGCCCTAATCTCATTAGAGATGGCTCTCCTTCCTTCTCTTCTTTGCCCTCATCCTCTTCTTCCTCTTCCTCTCCCTCCTACTCCTCTTGCTCTCTGTCCATTGTTGGCATCCATTGTTCAAAACAGGTAATCTGACCTTTGACCTATTTATAGGCCTATACTACAGTAAAGCAGTGATTGGTTAGTGATCAGTTAAGCTATTAGTGTTTGCACATGTAAGGAGTGTGTGTGTGACCTGGTGAATAAGTGTAGCATTTTGATTGGTTGTGTTTGGAAAAGGAAAGCAAGTCACTTCCTGTTAGATTTTTGTGTTTTAGGTAGAGAATTGTGTGTAGTGTTTTGAAAAAAGTGTTTTATGCAATTGACAACTGAGTCAAAGGCTAAGAAATAGCTTATGGTTTTGGATATTTGGTGTGTAGTTTTGCACTTTGAGTGAGAGGTTTCAAAAATCGTGTGACATGAAAAGATTTTGTGTGTAAGCAGTTGGAAAAAACTGTCAACGAAAATGTCTATTGTTGGGGAAAACATGTGAGGGTACACAGATTAATATGTGGTGAAATGTATGCTAATGACCACTAGACAAATAGACTGGTGATGTAGTATACAACATTAGTTCATACAGTAGTTCATATGTGACCCATTTCAGGAAACTAGGCATGTGTCCCGGGTCACACAAGAGAGACGTTTGAACGTAAACTTTTTTTTAATCAAAATGTTTTTTGGGGCAGAAATGCCTTCTCGGACATGTAAACTTTCATAGCCTTAATAACAAACTTGTATGCACTCTGTAAATACGAATACAATTTTTCAATTACGAGACTAGTTGGTTAAGCCACAGAAAAAGTGAGCAACCTTCCTGTTACCCATGATTGGCTGAGATAATGAGTGGGCTGGACATGCCGAGAGATGAGCTTTGATTGGTCTGCCTTAAAGCACGCTACTGTCTATTTGAGCTGGTCAGTTTGAATGCTGCTTTTTTAAAAAGGTATCACGTAGTAAAACTTAACAAAAGACTCAGCTATGCAAGTATCCATTTCAATAGAACGTCATTCCAACAACTGTTTTAGAGCGGTCTCGTCTGAGTGTGCCAGAGCGCAGAATAACTGATCAATTTACGAAAGCTCAACACCGGTTTAATATGGCCGGGGTCCGTAAACGTCTGCAAAAAACATAATTAAATTGTTGCCAGGAGCACAGTTACAGTCACCAACGCTCTGGATAACATGAAAACAGCCTAACCAGCTCTGCTAGGGCGAGTAAAATGGGCAGAGTTTGGGTGGTGGTTAAAGCTTAAGATGATTCATATGGCATTGCACACGGTCAGTGTGTACCAGAGTGACTTGACAACTGGCCAAGCAAGCTGTAGAAACAAAACGGAAACGACACAGTCTTATTTCATGAAAGGGGTTTCAGTCTGCCGTGACGCATTCATCCATGTATACGGGTAAGAGTCCAGCTACAGTTTCAGATGTCATGCGATTCAAATTTTGTCAGAAAGTTGTTTTCCTTGCAAGTTAAAGCTTACTGTTGGATGGCTCGCTAGCTAACGTTACGTTTATAATCTGTGTGTAGTAATGTTATCTCAGAATGCCATTTGGCATTGCTAGATATAGCCTAATGTTAGCTAGCTAACTAGTTAACATTGAACCTATTTGGTTAAGTTTAGGTAGCTATGACAATCGTTTTGAATTGCTAGTACTCTGTTGTGAAGGACAGTATTGGGACGGGGTCAACATCCCACAGCTGGTTGGACTGGAGGATGGTACGGTGCTGGTGGAAAGCTATGGCTGGCAACAACACCTGACTCCGTACTTCAGGCCGCTGCCACAGTTCAAGCAGTACCAGCACTTCAGGTGAATATCATTTGCATTATATGAGGTTATTCTTATTTTCTAAAATTGGGAGGTGAATTGACGTTGTGTAAGGTTGCAACGTCTCAATTGTTTTTGTTATTTCCTGTTTTACAGCTTCAATGCTCTGGAGCCTGGTGTTGTTGTCGCAAAGGAGCGTTAGGACTCAGTCTGGACCAGGTTTCAGCTCCTGCGCAACGCTGACATCCTTCCTCCCATAGATGGTCTGCCTGTACAAGCACCACCTGGACTGGACACAACTAGACAAACATATGTTTTTGAGAAGATCAGGGAGTTTTGCGACGAAGAGGCTATGGACATCACATGCACTGCACCAAAGTCAAGGACAGGACAGAAACACGTTCTCCGAATATAGATTCCCTTGTTCATGTGTGGTTCGGACGGAACAGTCATCAGCACTATCTGCAGTGCCTCTATTCAAATGACTCTCTCCTAACACATTATTTATCCCACTGCTCAGCCACTTTACCCCTGATTGTATGCATATAACTACCTCATCTATCACTGATATCGTTATTGATATAGTTTGTGTACATACTGTATATAATTTTATTTATATTGACTCTATCTATTTATGATATTGCTACTATGCAAGTAACCATTTGGCTGTACAGTTTACACCTTCTGTGGAGACCCATCCACTTAGCAAGATGTGGCTGGGAGTTATAACATTTCTTTCACATGACCSATCAATTTAGATAAGTGTGTCTGGGTAAGCTTCATCTAATATTTATCACATATTTTTATCTGGACACTTTGTTTACCTGGAATTTTTCCTTATTGTAGGCTACTACTTTTACCACTTTTAGTCKTAATCTTTACTACACTRCTCACTGTTTAGCACATGACCTCACATGTGAATCCTTAAAGAGATGGGTGGGGCTGGTTTAAGAGGGTGTGAACAATGCTGAATGGGTGTTGACAAAGGAGAGCTCTCCAGTAGTTAACAAAACATTCAAAGGCCATTTTCTCAAAAGTGAGTTTACAACTTTCAAAGCATAATTACTTTCCCATTGTTCCTCAAATGCAGTGTATGATATACCATTTTGTAGCGCTGAGTCTCTACTTTCATATAATGTAAAAAACACAATTTCAAAAATTTTCTACAAGCGTTTTGAGCCGGTTGTTCACATATGCAAAACCCGACTGCACATTAGCAAAACATGTACTCCACTGTCAAACACAGCAACCCCTGCCAAACAGAGCCTTTGATTGGTATATCCTACAGCCTCCCAGGGCCAATCCCTTTCATGCTCTCTGTATATACACCTCTACATCCACCCGCTATTAAGTCTCCCCTAAGAGTCCTCGATCATACCATATCTGTCATCTCACAACGGGTAGGCAAGAAAGACAGAGAAGAGAGAAAAGCCAAATTGTGACTGTTAACCATATTTTACAAGCCATTAAACGGGAGGACATTACAGGCATAGTGGAAATCCCTTAACGAGGTCTGACATATGTGAGGAAGGCAGTTAGCACCTAACATTAAGACGTGCCAGCCCACTGATCAGAGGGGACATTGTCCATGGGGGAGGTATCAGTGTTAATTAGGGGATAATCGCACCCCCCCCCTGTTCTCCTCCCCTCCCGCCTTGCCCCCCCCCCGCCTCCAGCAGATATGGTGGAGATCATAGCTCATTTGAGTGTAATTTGCTCCGTTAGCTCGGTTATGGCAGGGACTGGTACTCAAACTCACACTGGTACTCTGCTGGGAGGAGAGTTATACAAGAGGAAGCTAACTAAGCAGCACGCCAGTGGAGACTTAACAGTGGAGGAGGGAGTCAGTAACTTATGAATTGTTATCGGGTTGGCTCCAGAGCCCATTCGATAGCCTATCGCTCATCTGCAGTACATAGTCTCTGATCTAGATATTGTAAAACACTATGGGCAGAATCTACATCAAATGGATGAAAAAAGTCTGATTCATATTCTAGAGGACTACTATACAATTTGGTTGACTCATATGCAACTACTAAATCATCAATATGTTTTTCATGCTAGATTAGACAAAATAGTTAAGACAAAATGTGTTCCAGTACAATGTTTGATGTATTGTCACAGGTATGACCAAAACATTTAATTACTTCTTTATTTTGCCACTCAACCCAAACTTGAAGAAACCGTATGTATGTTAGGCAGAGCTCCCGATGCTCTTGTCGAAACCTGGGGTGGCGTAGCATCACCAACACTTATTTCTCTACCGCCTCGCATATTTCCAGGTTCAATTCCACCTGAGGTGTAACCCAGATTATAACGATATCTTCAAATCTTCATGACTAAAACTGTGTCTGTCTTTCCGATAAATGTGTCACCACTTGGACAACACGGAAGGGTAGGATCCATGAATGTGTGACTGTCCTAATATGGACACCATACCCTCATCCTACCCTTCCACGTTGTCCATATTAGGACAGTCACACATTCATGGAAGTTGTGTCAGAGTCACTTAGAGTTTGGAGTTGATGTGGACGTGTGACTGTCTTAATATGGACACCGGAATACATGCTAAGGTGTAGTGGTGGTGGTGGTATGATGGAGGCACATGGCTGGCGCTTCCAGGCCAAACCCTCTCGCCTGCAGAGCATCGGGGGGCACTGAGAGAGACGGAATCGGGCTAAGCATCCCTCGCACTCTCCTGTTTAGCCTATAGCACTTTGTGTCGCAACCGAGAAACGGTAGAGGTGCACATGCTAGAACGCACACATTACGCACATATGACTGTGCATGTGAGCATGAGAGGGTTTGGGAGGGAGAGCGAGAGAGGGGGAGGAAGAAGGAGAAAGAGAGAGAGCGAGAGCATATGAATGACAAGTGGACTTATCTCATCTTGTCCATAAACACATAAGAACGCATAACAACGTGTGAACATTCGTTCAACCAATGGGCTCTCGCCTAATCGGACGTGCTAACTGGACCAGGATAACACACAGCTCCATGCGGCTCCTCCCCCCCCATGCCCTTCGGCCAGACTGATGTACAGCGTTGGACAGTCCAGAATCATGCCCTGCAGCAGAGCTAACCAATCAGGTTGAATTATGCTCTGTGCGTGTGGAGCGACATGTCAGGGGTGTTCAGACTGGATACAGCGATTCCGGGCTAGCTATGATGTGTGGCCAATTGCGCCAGAGACAAATGCCCAAGTTCTTGCACAGGATAGGTCAGGGGGAGTGTCAATCTCTTTGTGTAGGCAAAGGTGTGGAAAAACCTGTACAAGACTGTAGCTCAACAAGATGGAAAATTGGATGTGGATTTTTTGTTGTAACAGTTGTAATTGTTTTTACCAGTAAGCTCAACATGTTTAATCCTCACACTTGCTACAAATTGTGGAAATTTCCCCACATGCATCACTTTTTGCACCTTGTCGTCAATAAACCTGCCTTTCCCAACCATATGTTACCAATATTGTATTTTGCTTATTGTTGTACCTTTTGTCCATTTTACTAACAAAAATGAGTGGTTATACAAGACATGTTCATTTTTAATGCACTTCAATGTTGACTGATTTCTCTTTTATGTATCGGCATGGAACTGCAAATGGTTCAATAGAAATATGCACTCAAGGACTTGGAGATTTAACTCTGGAAAATGGTCGAAAACAGACAAAGTGTATCAGTTTAGCAGCAATGCAGCTCTGGTTAACCATTTGAAAATCTTTGTTCAAACCGATATATTCCAGACTCCACAAAAGAAAAGAAAAAACATGGAGGCAAAAAAGGAGGGAAAAACATGCAATTAAGCATGACTAAAAGACAACGATAAGCAGTGATTAATATCCAATTAAAGCCAGAGGAATTTCTTTTAAAGTAATTAGGCGTTTATTAATGTGATTTGTAACCCCTGAAGTGTCACAGAATATGCTAAACACTAAAGTGAAATTGCCTTCACACCCCCTGCCATTGCTGAAGCGTTCCACTCATTTGCCATTTTACCGACGCCCAATTTAACAAACCACGTAGTCTTACGCCGGATCAAAACTTTCACGTATCCGCCAATCAGAATCAGAGGCAAGTCTGAACATACCTGACGTCGATGAAACAGCCTCCAGCTTTCCCCTATAATGTTTTATATATATCTTTTCAATGTTTCTTCTTAAACTTCTGTTTTTCTGTTGACCCTCAGATTACATTATTAAACAGTACCTTGAAACCATTAAAAACAAGGATCTGGATAGAATATTAGACGACAACGTATACAGTAGAGTAAGAATTCGTATGTACTCTATGCGTATGGACGTAGCTACTGTAAACTCACTCATCTCACATCTCATCACTCATATGAGGCCGAGATTAAAGAAAAACATTGCAAAAAAAAAAGCAAAGAAAGAGAGAGAGAGAGTGGGTGGTAAAGAGAGAACTACAGTGTCTCAGGGGTAACAGAGTCTAGAGAGAGAGAGAGAGGGAGAAAGAGTGATAGAGATCCAGAGGGACTACTGTGTCCATCACTGTGAAACGACCCTTGCCCCTCTCAGCCCCCTGATCTCCTGTGTGTGTGTGCATGTGTGCGTGTCTGTCTGTGCGCCTGTGTGCGTGCGTGTATCCTAGCGCTCTGTGGTCATCATGAGACCTGACAGACCACTCCGGGGGGCATGGAGACGATGCCAAGTCCAGACGCTGGGCTCGCTGCGACGCACAGCCCCGTGCTGACAGGGGTCCCGCCACCTCCTTCTGCGTAATTTAACACTGTTTTCCTGGCTCCAAGACGACTGAGCCTGGACACACTCCGACACTTTACAGCCCCCTCTCTCTCTCACAGTTTCTCTTTGCCTCTTGGGTCCCCTCAATGCCCCCTAAGCACTTCTCTACTGTACCTTACTGTCCCTAAGCCCAATAGTTTTGTCTTTATAGCTATATAGTCCCTCCACAAAGGCCAAATGGCCCTACTGGTTTTAGGCATTCTGCCCATCTCTTCCGGACCATTATAGATCAGCCGCGGGATGAATGAGTCCAGCCGCTTCTATGTGAATTACAGTTCTGAGCAGTCTGGCAGAGTCGATAGGGATATAAAATTCTATCTTCTGTGGCCTATGAAAACTGATTAATTTAACCAATTGCTTAGTACCCCTAAATCATGCAGAGTTATTGCTTAGTACCCCTATATTATGTAGAGTTATTGCTTAGTACCCCTATATCATGAAGAGTTATTGCTTAGTACCCCTATATCATGTAGAGTTATTGCTTAGCACCCCTATATCATGTAGAGTTATTGCTTAGTACCCCTATATCATGTAGAGTTATTGCTTGTACCTATATCATGTAGACTTATTGCTTAGTATCCTATATGCATGTAGAGTTATTGCTTAGTACCATATCATGTAGAGTTATTGCTTAGTACCCTATATCATGTAGATGTTATTGCTTAGGTACGCCCTATATATGTAGAGTTATTGCTTTAGTACCCCTATAGTCATGTAGAGTTATTGCTTAGTAGCCCTTATCATGCATGAGTTATTGCTTAGCACCGCCTTATACTCATGTAGAGTTATTGCTTAGTACCCCTATATTATGCAGAGTTATGCTTAAGTACCCTATCTTCATGCTTAGAGTTATTGCTTAGTACCGCCATACATGAAGAGTTATTCGCTTAGTACCCCTAATATGCATGTATGAGTTATTGCTTAGTACCTATATATGTAGAGTATTGCTTAGTCACCCATATCAATGAAGAGTTATTGGCTTAGTACCCCTATATCATGTAGAGTTATTGGATTAGTAACCCCTATATCATGTAGAGTCATTGCTTAGTAACGCCTATATTTATGTAGAGTGTTATTCGCTTAGTACCTATCATGAAGAGTTATTGCTTATTAGCGCTATATCACTGAAGAGTATTGCTTAAGTACCTTATATCATGGTAGAGTTATTTGCTTTAGTACCCTATATCCTGTAGAGTTATTGCTTAGTACGCTATATTTAATGCAGAGTTCTTGCTTAGTTACCCCTATATTCATCGTAGGTTTTGCTTTAGTACCTCTATATCATGTAGAGTTATTGTTAGTTCCCTATATCATGTAGATGTTATTGCTTTAGTAAGCCTCCTATATCATGTAGAGTTATTGCTTAGTTACCCTATATATGTAGAGTTAGCTTTAGTACCCTATATCATGCAGAGTTTATTGCTTAGCATCCCCTATAATCATGTCGAGTTTTGCTTAGTACCCCTATATTATGCAGAGTTATTGCTTAGTACCCCTTATATCATGTAGAGTTATTGCTTAGTACCGCCCCCATTATCATGAAGAGTTATTGCTTAGTAACCACTTATATCAGTCGAGTTATTGCTTAGTACCTATATCATGTAGAGTTATTGCTTAGTCCCCCATATATGAGAGTTATTGCTTAGTACCCTATATCATGTGTTAGAGTTATTGCTTAGTACCCCTTTAGTTATGTAGAGGTCATTGCTTCGTACCCTAATTAATGTAAGTTTATTGCTATCGTACCCCATATCATCGAGAGTTATTTGTTTAGTACCCTATATCATGAAGAGTTATTGCTTAGTACCCCCTATATTCATGTAGAGTTATTGCTTAGTACCCCTTATCTGTAGAGTTTTTGCTTAGTACCGTATAATTATGCAGAGTTTATTGCTTAGTACCCTATATCAGATGTAAGTTATTGTTTAGTACTCTATACATGCAGAGTTATTGCTAGCAACCCCTTATACATGTAGAGGTATTGCTTAGTCCCTCATATCACTGTAGAGTTATTGCCTAGTCCCTTATCATGTAAATATGTAGATTAATTTCCCCACATATTGCGGTCATACGTCTGATTGCTTAGTTAGCCTGAGTTTATTTAGCGCTTTCCTGCTTGTTTTAATTTTTCTACAACTATTCTCCTGTCTCTCCACACATCTCTGAGTCTCTCCTGCTCTTCCCAGGCCCTGACTATTCTCTATAAAGCTGATCTAAGCTACTCCGTCTCTGCTATCTCCTGGGCTCCTGCGGCTCCCCTCTCTCTGGGATCTCTCATCTGGCCTCTTCTATCTTTCCTCTCTTCCTTTTTCTCATCTCCTGCCTGCTTGACAGCTCCATCTGATCCCCAGGCCTTTCTGCTATGTCACAGCCTCGACTAGGGGCCTTTCAGCTTAAATCTCTATGGTTCATCCTTTAGGCCTCACTCTCTTCCCCCTTCTTCCACTGGTTCTTCAGTGTTTGTGGCTGTGTGGCTGTGTGGCAGTGTGGTATGGGGTTGTGCCCCAAATGCACCCTGTTTCGTATATACTGCACTACTTTTGACCAGGGCCATAGGGATCTGTGTTGGGAATATGGGCTATTTGGGACACTGCCCATGTAGTTTTCACTCCCGAGCTGAAGCGCAGGTAAGGTTCCTATGGTTTGGCTGGTTACCTCCTTGCTTTCTCACCAGCAGTCATTTCACTACTGCTGTTCGAGGCGGATGAGGCGGTGATTTCGGTTTGATATGCAGGAAATGTGTGTCCCCATGTATAAGCGATGGCTTATACGTCTCAATCTCGACGTAACGTTGTGGACCATGGAAGGTGTAAGTATCTATTCAGAAAGGGATACAGCGGTTCGGGTTCAATAGGCCAGGAAGATGGACAATCAATGGACAATTTTTGGGGAAATACAAAGGGCATAATGTCTACATGCCAATTTGCCTTATTGAAAAACCTAAAAAAAAAACACAATCAAGCATTCTTTGGTAATAACTTTTTTTAAGTCAGTAGGGTAGATAAAATATATCATGCTGTGGCGTGTTCCTAATTAATACCAAACAAGTTGTAGATTACTAATCTGCAATATACAAATAACTCTTTCTCCCCCTTTTTCTACCAAGCCAGTGGTATGACTAACTGTGCTTTTTAGGGCGGGAGGAGATTGAATGAAGTTGTCAATACAGACTGGCTTCAGTGGAGGGATGTTGGCTTGGCGATTTAATTGTTGACTCAGTCTGTATGAATGTGAGAAAGCATCACACCAGTGGTACAGTCTCTCTAAAGTGGGCGTAAGCATTAGGACAATAGCGTTGTCTTTGTTTGGGCTAGACAGCGGGAGGACGCATTAACCTGGCTGGGCTAACCAGACTCCTCCTCCTCCCCAACGCCTCCAACCGCGGTCCAGCCTAGACTGCCCCCCAAGCCCCCACTCCTCTCCATATTAACCCAGGGTTGGGTGGCCCCCACCTAAAGCCACTGGCCAACACCGAAAGCCTCCTTTAACTCTTCCCTCTCCCTTCTCTAACTCCAATATCCCCGTTGTTCAGTGGGCACATCTGTCATTTTGAAATCCCACTCTTTTCACCGCTTCTCTGCGCTGGAGGTCAGGGGTTAATGGGGACCAAATAACAACGGTGCGGGGAGCAGCACACAATCAAACACCATCCCGTGGGATTTATGGGCGCTGTGTGTGCTGTCTTTTTTTTCCTCCTTCCTCCTTCCCTCCCTCTCTCTTTCTCATGCTCCTCACTAAGCAGGCCGGCTGACAGCGGGGCCCGTCAATACCCCGTCGCGGACAGTCATTTATACTATTTTGCACGGTTAATTGCTCATTTTATTGGTTTCTATTTACATGGAGAAGAGGCTTGTTAGAAACTAATAAAGAGACTGGGGAAGAGAGAGGCAGCCAACGTAATTACCACACACCGGTTTTAACAATGTGACTGTAAACCTAAAATGCAATGTTGCGGCTTGTAAGTCGTTTCACGAGGCGCGCAGAGGATCATTGTCGTTTTTTTCTCTTTTGGGTGTTGACAGACCTGATAGAGAACGTTAAGAGCTTGTTTATATTAAAGTTGGGCGTGTTTGTGAGAAGGGGGAGGAGTAGCGTGGAATGCAAAGAGGCGTCGTGTAGTCAGGACACTTTGGCTTATGTGCGTGTGGTGGGTGTCTGCGTGTCTGCGTGTGGCGTGCGCGTGTTGTTTGTTGCGTGGCATGCATGCATCCATGTGTGTATACATGTACAGTATGTTACATGCGGCTTGTGTATAGTCAGGTGTCAGGTCAACAATAAGAAAATAGGTGGGTGGGAGAAATAGACCCCTAAACTAAAGTGTGGCGTCTTTGCAGCGCCTGGATGATTACATACAGTATGGGTAGAGAATTCCTTAATTTTACATTTATAGTGGTTATGTATTTACTGTGGCCATCATTAGCTGGTACAGAACTCTCCTTCTCCGCAGACATTCCGTATAGAATGGAGTGAACAGAAAGTACAGGGGGAAAAAAAGACAAGGATCTACCCGTAGGGGAGTGCGGTATGGAAAGCAACAAAGAGAGGGGGCCACGGCCAGTAGTTGGCTGATTAAAGAATGATAGACTGGAGAAAAGAAACAGAAGTGGACAGAGCAAACAGTAGGAGAGAGAGGAGATGGAGCGGAATACGAATGCACTGGCTTACTCTCTGCAAACCCTCCGTGTGTCATACGGAGAGTCAACTCTAGCCCTTCTGTTTGCTCAGCAACCCTCGACTGGCGTATGAGGAGATGGAGGGCAAGAGAAAGGGGACAAATGTGTCGGGTGTTGCGGGGGGGGAACGTGTTGTTGATATTTTTGTTTTTTGCCTGCTCGACTGTTCTACGCGCCTACTCTACAGTTCACCAACGACATAGGTGACTTCCCCTATTCCCACACACATTAGTGTGACGCAACACACAGAACACAGACAGCAACGCACACGCACGCACACACACACACCACAGACACCACACACACACACACACACACAAGTTCACACAACACACACACACACACACACACACACACACACAGTTGTCACACACACACACACACAGCACACACACAACACAACATACAATCCTCTGGTACCCCTAGAAGAGAAGTGATCAGAGTCTCCCCTCTCCTCCCCTCCCTAATTCAGCTCTGCAATCATGTTTTTGTAAGAGTCAGCAGCAAAAACGGATGGTCAAAAAAGAATAGGTAGAAAAAAAAAGAAGAGAGAGAAAAAAGAGAGAGAGTATCGATTAGCTCAGAGCTCCGCACGTGGGCGCATCTCATCGAATTAGGAGCAGGAGAGAGCGAGCTCCGGAACTTCCCCCCTTCCCTCCTTCCGTCATCTGCTGTCTGCTCTCCAGGGCCTTTTATCCATGACGAGAGTGATATGAATGGCCCTTTGAGAAGGAACTGAGAGGAGGGAGGGAGGGGGTAGAAGAGGGATGAAGATGAGAGAAGTGGGGGGGGGGTTCTCTCTCTCATCGCTGTCGCGTCTGGATGCTGGATGGGGGGTGTCAGGGAATGAGATGCGAGGAGGAGGGGGAGAAAGACACCACAGAAGAAGGAGCGAAAGTCTCAATGAAAAAGGTCGGGGCAGCTGGGCTTAGGGCGAACGGGGACCAAGGGAGTAGGGGGGGATAATGCTAAAGCCCAGAAAGGGGGATTCAGCATGCGCGCCACCGCTTCGTAGGGGCTAAGAGCAAATTTGCCAAAATAAGGAGCCAACTTTCTTTGCACGCGAGTCGAGGGAGATGACGCAGCTGCTACCGGCTGCTTGGTTGACTCAAGAGACCTAGGCAAAGTTTCCGCGTTTTAAGCTTCTGCTAGGGACTAGGGAGTCGCTTTTTTGTCTGTGTAAAAAAGTATAGCAAAGGATATTTATCATTTTCTTCCTTTCGAGTGGCTGTTTTTCTTTTACGTTCTTCCTCTCTGCCTCAGTCCTGTTGGTTGGTCTAGCCTAAGACTCTTGTTTCTGTCGATTGTCCGAAATTCCGCTGGACTTTGAGGACAACTGTTTGTGTGTGAGAGAGAAAACGCTTTGTTCCTCTCTACAGTGGGGTTTGGAGACCGTGCACTGCAATATGCTACAATACACCAATGAGTGCGCATACACACAAAGGCACATCAGACACACACACACACAACACCCACACACACACACACCCAGACCACACACACACACACCCACGACACACACACCACAAACACACACACACCACACACACACACACGACACACACACACACAACACAACACACACACACAGACAGTAGTAACACACACACACACACACAACACACAGCCATAGCTTTATCATATTCTGTACGTCTGGCACCACAGAGAATTAGATTTCTAAATACACATTTCCCAAACGCACTGTGACTAATGCTTAAAGTTCACTGTAAGAAAAAAAAATAATAATACATAATGAACCATTCAAACATCAATTTCTCTCCATGTATTCCTGGTATAAAATGACGCAACATTTACCCGCGTAAGGTAATCCTATATACACACCGTGCTTCGCAAGACTATGCTGAGAGAGATTCGAATAAAACCACAAAAACAACTTTCTATCGCTCGCACTTACATATTCAAGGGTGGTTCGATGAACTCTTCTCATGTCATCGTAGAGATAATGCTGGATTTGGGAATTCATGAGCGGAAGAGGTGGAGAGGAAGAAGTCACGGGAGTGAAATGAGAATAGAGCAGGTTGGGGTTATTGATCAATCACTTGGAAGTTATGAAACCAACTGTCATTTCCCTTTCAGGAAGCAGCTCATATACGGGTATTAGCAACTGGAGATGAAAAGCGTGTGCAAGTACATGAGCCTTAAGGACGAGAACCAGAAAGACGACAAGGGAAAGTTCGTTGCTTATGAGCAGGAACATCTAGGCCTATAGGACTCGAGGGCCATGCCCACGCAAGCATGCATCAGGACAAAGAACAGACGTCACACAATGAATTTCACATACAGCGCATCCCTCATACTCCAATTCCGTTACACATATTAATGCATTCCAGACTCACACAGACAGAACAATTCACACTCACCACGCCACATGCACATGTGCACACACCACACAAGAGATAATTGTATTGTGCCCTGGTGTGGTGCTGGGCGTGATGGGATCATGGTAAGAACATGTTGTCGTGGAGAGATGGAACGAGAGAGCGAGAGACCGCCGGGGGAGATAAAGAGAAGGGATTGGAGAGGGAAGGAAGATGTGCAGTTGGTGTGGTGTATGTGCAGGGTCCTCCACGGGAGAGAGGATTTGAGAGGGTGGCGTGTGTCCGTCTATCCCTCCGGCCACGGGAGGTGCCAGACTCGCCATGAGCAGCCGGTGGACATTGAAGGCTTGCTCGCCCACTGAGTGACGGACGGATCAACAGACACCCTGGAGGCAGGGCTGAAGGGGAAGAAGTGGAAAGCTTTGGCCTCCCTAATCCGCGTCATCCGTGTTCCATGTTCCCGCGGCTATCCCGACCAGTGCTTAGCCCGGAATTTCACGCCGGAATCGTCTTACCCTGAACCGCTACTTCGCTAAATGGATAACGCGGAAGCAATAGGATGAGCCACCTTTAGCTCATGGGCATCCTTCTCTATTTCACTCGTACTTTCTTTTTCCCCCTTTCTCTCTGTTCTCTTCTTATAAATGTAGGTTTTTGCTCTCTCCCTGTCCTACTCCTCCATCTTTTTTTTCTCAAATTTATGTTATTACTTTTTTTATCCTCTCTTTCTCTCTTCCTCTCTCCTCACTCCTCCACATCCCTCCTTTTCCAAAAATGGCCCCCCCCCCCTAGCGGCCCATTTCACAGAAGGGTGCCCATCTGATTGCCCATCCATCCGTTAACCCTCCATCCTCCCCGTCTCTCTTAGAGAGAATCAAGCGAACGATGTAATTCAACAAGACGAGGAGGCAGACGAAGGAAGCCTGAGAATAAAATACAAGAAAAAAGAGAGAGGGAATTGAAGGGAAAGAAAAGGGGAGAGGGGGGGTTGGCGGCAGTTAGTAAGCCTAGTCTCCCCTAGCGATGTACTGTTACTCGAACAGTGCGCCCACAGAGCGAAAGAGAGAGAGAGAGAGAGAAAAGAGAGGCGGAGGAAAGAGACAGAATCAACAATTTGAATCAATAGCCAGCCGTGTATCCTCCATCCTTGGCCATCTTTTCTCCTGAAGCCACGGACAGGCGGGCAGGGCTAGGAGAAACCGCTGGCAACTCTGCAACTCTCAATCCAGAACCCAGAACTAAGTCCCTCCCAGATGAATGGCAGCGAACTGACAAAACAACAACAGCTAACATGTTAGCTAAGCATCTCTCCATGGCATCTGTTGTGTTGGCTGGCTTCAATGAATAGCAATGACAGCCAAAGTGGCCCTGCCGATCAAGACCAATTGACACTAGAGGCAGGCTGTTGTACAGTGCAGTATAACGGCCCTTGGAATCCCTTAACAATTCAGCTGATGGAAGTCAATGTGAATAGGCACCATTTGGGGTATTGAGAAAAACAAAGACCACTGGCTTGGTATCTTCAACAAATCACCAAGACTTCGTGGGAGTTAAATAACTAATTGGGGATTGGGGATTTTAAGTGACCAGATTGTGACGTCTTTTAGGCAATTACTGTCTGTAAAATTGTGAACAAACTCTAAGTCTCTCTATGATATATTGTAAAGTTATTAACGCGGGTGGTTTCGAGTCTGAATGGCTGATTGACTGAGTCCATTATCACTTTTTAAATAACCCTACAGAATGAACATAACAAAATATAGACCTATCCCATCTTTTGCTAAATACCTATGTCTAATCTAATGCTAAATCTGTTTAGCAGTCACAATTGTTCTAAAGCAATTTGCATGGCATCAATATGGAAAT
>NW_019948004.1:0-3661 GCF_002910315.2 Salvelinus sp. IW2-2015
TTTTTTGCTTTTGAAGCGCTTTGAGATTTGTTTATGTTATGAAAAGCACTATAGAAGTTTAATACATTAACAATAATGATTATTATTACCATAAAACAAATGCTTCTCTGTGACATCACAATGTAAGATTAAACGTAATAAAAATGGTGATTTTCAAAACCTGCAACAAGTTTCTAGCCAGAGGGTATTTTATTGCTCCCCACATCACCGYGAATCTCATAGTGTTTGAAAATCACAGTTTTTAAAATGTTTGAACTTTTGGTTATGTTTTAATGTTTTAACTTCGTAACTTTATATATTTTTTCTACAAAATGTAGAAATGCATCGCTTTTACACATGTTGACACTAGTATTGTACTGGAGATAATGAAAATGAGTTTGAAAAGTGGTGGACTTACCCTTTAAGAAATTCCGTTTTATTTGTCCTCCCACAGGATATGGTTTGGAAAACAGTTTAAAGTCACACACAAATCACCTGGTTTACTGTTTACTGCTCTCTATGGAACTCTTTAAATTATGATTTAATGTTTTATATTGAACCACCCTGGTCTGTTGAGTTTATGGCCCAAAACCAGCCATGGTTTAATATGCTGCTTTACAGCCAGACTGACTGTAAAGGAAGGTGAGTTCAGGCTATAGGTTTTATCTGTACAGGCTGATGTCAACAGAGACACAASAACAATACTATATACCATAAACGCTGCCTCCATTGGCAGTTAGCCAGGTCGTCAACCTGATGGGACGCAAATATCAATCAAGTCAAAATCTATTGGTCACATACACATATTTAGCAGATGTTATTGTGGGTGTAGCAAAATGATTGTGTTCCTAGCGCCAATAGTGCAGCAGTATCTAACAGTGCAGTAGTATCTAAAATAATTCACAACAATACACACAAATCTAAAATTAAAATAATGGAATTAAGAAATATATAAATATTAGATTGAGCAATGTCGGAGTGGCATTGATAAAATACAGTAGAATAGAATACAGTATATACTGTACATATGAGATGAGTAAAGCAGTATGTAAACATTATTTAAACATTATTAAAGTGACTAGTGTTCCATTATTAAAGTGGCCAGTGATTCCAAGTTTATGCATAGTCGGACGGGGCCACAGTGTCTCCCGACCCCTCCTGTCTCAGCCTCCAGTAATTATGCTGCAATAGTTTATGTGTCGGGGGGTAGTCTGTTATATCTGGAGTATTTCTCATGTCTTATCCGGTGTCCTGTGTGAATTTAAGTAGACTCCCTCTAAATCTCTCTCGTTCTCTTTCTCTTCTCTCGGAGGACCTGAGCCCTAGGACCATGCCTCAGGACTATCTGCCCTGATGACTCCTTGCTGTCCCAGGTCCACCTGGGTGCTGCTGCTCCAGTTTCAACTGTTCTGCCTGCGGCTATGGAACCCTGACCTGTTCACCGGACGTGCTACCTTGTCCCGGACCTGCTGTTTTCGACTCTCTCTCTCTCTCTCTCTCTCTACCGCACCTGCTGTCTCTACCTCTGAATGATCGGCTATGAAAAGCCAACTGACATTTACTCCTGAGGTGTTGACCTGTTGCACCCTCTACAACTACTGTGATATTATTATTTGACCCTGCTGGTCATCTATGAACGTTTGAACATCTTGGCCATGTACTGTTATAATCTCCACCTGGCACAGCCAGAAGAGGACTGGCCACCCCTCAGAGCCTGGTTCCTCTCTAGGTTTCTTACTGTGTTCCTGCCTTTCTAGGGAGTTTTTCCTAGCCACCGTGCTTCTACATCTGCATTGCTTGCTGTTTGGGGTTTTAGGCTGGGTTTCTGTATAGCACTTTGTGACATCAGCTGATGTAAGAAGGGCTTTATAAATACAGTTGATTGATTGATTGATATGTATATAGGGCAGCAGCCCTATAAGGTGCAGGGTTGCGTAACCGGGTGGAAGCMGGCTAGTGACTGCCATGGTGTATGTGTGTTTTTAAAATCCCGCTAACTCCTGACTCTCACCAACCACCTCTCTGGGGAAGCCTAAACATTGGTTTTCTAGTTAAAAAGAGAACCCCATACTCTACACTAGATGATAGAGTGTTTGGGTGCTACCATCACACTCTCACTCTCTCCCCTTCTCTGGAGGACTCACCGCCGTTGCCGTGGAAACCAGAAACTGATGACAGAGACCTCCTCTGCACTAGATTCATCTCTGGAATGGCTGCAGTGGCGACAGTGGTGTTACAGCTACTCACAGAGCAGCCATGTGTAGCAGCATAACTCACTGTTCTGCTGGCTCCGCAGAAAGACAGAAATGTGTTTATTTAAATAGGTGCTTCTTCACCCACTCAACCAACTGCCAACATGACACAGGACGTGTTTCAGTGTCTTCAGATCTAKTGTCACAAACAGGGTTGGGAGAGAAAGAAAGGACAATGGTTGGTTTAAAGCACTTTTAAAAACGAGTAGAAAAGGAAAGACAGGTGAGTGGCAGGAAGCTCGTTGCGCTAAAGAAGAACCCTTGGAAAGAGCAGCGCAGTTTGGTCTGAGCTATTGCTGCATTGACTTCCACCACCTTCTCCTCCTTTGCGGTCAGCTTTTTCCCAAACGGATTTGTCCATAGAGAACATCTTGAATCAACTCCAACTAACACTATAATACAAGTGATGAAGTGACTCTGAAAAGGAGCCAACAGGTCATAGCATCTTCATTGTTGCCCTCCTCCCTGGTCCAACACAACCTCTGAGATACAAAGAGAGTCATTCCTTCTTCATTGTTGCCCTTCTCCTTGGTCCAACACAACCTCTGAGATACAAAGAGAGTCATTCCTCTGATGTTGGCATTGGTAGTGACCCCACTAGGCTATCCATCAGTTTACTCCTTGGGCCATTTTGGGGTCAAAGTATGTCCCTGTGGGGGTCCCCCAGTCAGAGGGAAAAAAACTTGAAAACTGAATAACCTAAACATGTTCCTGAGCACCCAGCATGTGACAGGGTCAGTTAGGGGTTAGCTAATGGTCAGAGTTCACCTCTCAGCCAATGAGAGCATACCGTGAGGCCTCCAGGCGGGACAATGTTATTGGACAGCAGGGCAATAGATGGATACTCATGGGAGTGTACTCTCGGGGGATGTGTTCTAGCCCAGTGCACACTAGAGATTAACCTGGAGGAGACCCAGAGGAGACCCAGAGGAGAGGGACAGTGGTCACAAATCAGACATGGTTAGAGGACCACGGACAGACTACAGCTCTCCTCAGAACAGCACCTTGCTGAAAGGGAGCCAGAGACACGTTTCAGCTCCTTCATCCAACAACGATCGCATCACAGCCCTCTACAGCCTTTGAGAAGTACAAGAAAACAGATTTCTCTTCACTGAAAAAGAAAAAAACTACAAACTTTTTGCCCCCAACAATCTCTATTTCTCACTCCTAAACCCACATCAACATCAGCCTCCAGATGTAACCCTGGAGGTGTCCTTAAACAGTAAAGTCCTGGCTTGGTAAAGCCATCAGCCAGCATCCAGAAGCCAGGAGAACGTTAATACCTGTTGCTTAGTGCTTATCGCAGGTCTGATGCTGGGGTCACCCAGGCTCACCCTGCCCACTCTACCCATTGATTTAGTGCTGTCTCTGGGCTGGTGGTTGGAGGTTGGCTAGGGTGCGGAGCTGGGGGTCATTGGAGGGTGTAGGAG
>NW_019948004.1:4089-22420 GCF_002910315.2 Salvelinus sp. IW2-2015
CCATCATTCTTTATATCATTGATCTTGGCTTTATAATAAAGTTTCTTATTCTTTTTGTTGAGTTTAGTCACGCATATTCTCAATTTGCAGTAAGTCAGCCAGATGTGCAGGCAGGTTATTAGCCACTCCTTTTTGCCCTGTCTCTTTCAACCATACAGTTTTTTCAATCCCATCAATCCATGGAGCCTTAAGTTCTAACAGTCAGTTTCTTAACAGGTGCATGTTTAGCAATAATTGGAAGAAGCAATTTCATAAATTCATCAAGTGCAGTGTCTGGATGCTCCTCATTAATCACATCAGACCAACAAATGTTCTGGTACTGAAGGCACGTATGTCACCAGGCAGGATCAAAGAGTCAGCAAACATTGTCTCAATATTTCCTAGAGAAAGACTGAATTGAAAAACTACTGGTATACCTGTTTCGATTCTCAACACATTTCAACTTTACTTGATATTTAATGATATTTCTCAGTTTCTACAGACTGTCTGGCTGGGTACTCCAACATGAGCTCTTTGAATCACTGGCCCCATTCTCCAATCGGTAGACTCACATCTGAGAGAGCTGGACCTGAGGAACAGTCGGATGTTTCATGGCAGAGTGAAGGTTCTCTTTGCTGCACTGAAACATACACACTGTAAATTGGATACACTGAGGTCAGTATACCGTTGGTTGGGTCAAGAGACCCAAAAATTGTTGGACAGTTTGTGGAATCAGATTATAACCCCAAGGGGATGCTCTGATACATTCTATATACACTACATGACCAAAAGTAGGTTGACACCTGCTCGTCTGAACATCTTATTCCGAACTCATGTGTATTAATATGGAGTTGGTTCCCCTTTGCTGCTATAACAGCCTCCACTGTTCTGGGAAGGCTTTCCACTAGATGTTGGAACACTGCTCCCAGTACTTGCTTCCATTCAGCCACAAGAGCATTAGTGAGGTTGGGCACTGATGGTGGCGATAGGCCTGGCTCTCAGTCGGCGTTCCAATTCACCCAAAAGTGTTCGATCTGGTTGACATCAGGGCTCTGGTGTGGCCAGTCAAGTTCTGCCACACCGATCTTGACAAACCATTTCATGACAATGCACAGGGGCATTGTCATGCTGAAACAGGAAAGGAACTTCCCCAAACTGTTGTCTAGATGGTCATTGTATGCTGAAGTGTTATGATTTCCCTTCACTGGAGCTAAGGGGCCCGAACCATGAAAGCATACCCAGACCATTATTCCTCCTCCACCAAACTTTACAGTTGGCACTGCGGTGGGGCAGGTAGTGTTCTCCTGGCATCCACCAAACCCAGATTTGTCGTCAGACTGCCAGATGATGAAGCATGATTCATCACTCCAGAGAACACGTTTCCACTGCTCCAGAGTGCAATGACGGTGAGCTTTACATCACTCCAGCCAATGCTTGGCATTGCGCATGGTGATCTTAGGCTTGTGTTCAGCTGCTCGGCCATGGAAACCCATTTCATGAAGCTCCCGACCACCAGTTATTGTCCTGACGTTGCTCCAGAGCAGTTTGGAACTCGGTAGTGAGTGTTGCAACCGAGGACAGGCAATTTTTCGGCGCTACGAATTTCCGCACTCGACTGTCCCTTCTGTGAGCTTGTGTGGCCTACCAATTTGCGGCTGAGACGCTGTTGCTCCAAGACGTTTCCACTTCACAATAACAGCACTTACAGTTGACCGGGCAGCTCTAGCAGGGAAGAAATTTGACGAACTGACTTGTTGGAAAGGTGGCATCCTATGACGGTGCCACGTTGAAAGTCACCGAGCTCTTCAGTAAGGCCATTCTACTGCCAATGTTTGTCACGGAGATTGCATGGCTGTGTGCTCGATTTTATACACCTGTCAGCACGGGTGTGGCTAAAACAGCCGAATCCACTCATTTTAAGGGGAGTCCACATACCTTTGTGTTATATATTTTTGATAATACTTGTTTATACACTACATCACATCTGTATGAGTGATTTGTCTCTGTTTTTACAGACTGGGTAACTTTACACTCTATGAGAGAACTGGGGATCACTGGCCTCCGTTCTCCAATCAGCAGACTCAACTCTGAGAGAGCTGGACCTGAGGAACAGTGTGCTGTTTTATGATGTTGATGATGACAGGCTGAGGGTACTTTTTGCTGCACTGAAACAWCCRCTGGAGATACTGAGGTCAGTACTTTTGGGTGTTTTTTCATGTGATGAGAACACAGATTGTTGGACGGGTAACCTAATTGTCAGCCTGAGAGCTTTTTTTGGTACATTTATTTTTCTTCTCATGTTTACCAGCTCTCTCCAGAAAATGTACAGTATTGACTTGGTGTGCTCCTGCTCTCAATGTTGTCTGCTTGTTACTATATATGTTATTAGATATGTTAAAATAGAATCCATGTGTTTAGGCTCAATAGATGTTCCCTGACAGAGAAAGGGTGTGAAGCGTTGGCCTCAGCTCTCAGCTCAAACTCCTCTCACCTGAGAGAGCTGGATCTGAGTCACAATGACCTGCAGGATTCAGGAGTGAAGCTGCTCTCTGCTGGACTGGGGAATCCACACTGTCAACTACAGAAACTGAAGTTWGTACTTAGAAACATACCTGCTCAATACAAAGATAATGTGTCAAAGCACAACATCATTACAGTAGCCAGTAAGTCAGCTCAACCAATAAGGTAAATACTGTGTTAAGTGGGGACCCACATTGTAAACTAGAGAAACTRAGGTTAGTACTTAGTCAATGCCACTCCGACATTGCTCGTCCTAATATTTATATATTTCTTAATTCCATTATTTTACTTTAGATTTGTGTGAATTATTAGATACTACTGCACTGTTGGAGCTAGGAACACAAGCATTTCTCTACACCCGCAATAACATCTGCTAAATATGTGTATGTGACCAATAACATTTGATTTGATTTAGAAACAGTATTGGGTTTATTGGAAATATGTATATACTGTGTAACAGCTATGACCACTAGAGGGCAGCAGTCCTGTTGTAAAATCATGATGAACTCTCTCTGCAGGCTGTCATTCTGTAGAGTCACAGAGGAAGGCTGTGCTTCTCTGGCCTCAGCTCTAAGATCAAACCCCTCCCACCTGAGAGAACTGGACCTGAGCTTCAATCACCCAGGAGACTCTGGAGTGAAGCTGCTCTCTGCTAGACTGGAGGATCCACACTGTAGACTGGAGAAACTCAAGTTAGTACAGTTACTGTGAAAAKAGTTTATTTAGGTTAAAGTTTATTTCCTATTTCAACCACAATTCTGAGTTCTAGTTGTGGCAATCATGAATGCCAAACAGTCTTCCCTGATATTCAGTCAGTTCCAGATTTTTTTGTAARACTCTTCTAGCCTTAGTTCTTCCAGAAGCTGTGTGTCACTCCCTCTGTCTGTTCCTCTGTCTCTCCCACAGTGTGGACCATAGTGAAGAGATCTGGGTTAAATCACAGCTGATGAAGAAATGTAAGGGTGTTAGTTATGAGGATTTAATCATATTCCTCTATTAAACAAAAAGCTAATTTAATAACCACACACATGCACACTCAAACACCAGCTTGATCCAGCTATTGTTTTCTCCTCTCTTCTGCAGATGCCTGTTATCTCACACTGGACCCAAACACAGCACACAGAAACCTCTCTCTGTCTGAGGGGAACAGAAGGGTGAAGAGGGTTGAAGAGGAGCAGCCGTATCCCGATCAGCCAGAGAGATTTGATATGTACGCCCAGGTGCTGTGTAGAGAGGGTCTGACTGGGCGCTGCTACTGGGAGGTAGAGTGGAGTGGGATGGAGGCTACCATAGGAATGGCATATAAAGGCATCAGCAGGAAAGGAAGACGTCGTGTCTGTAAGCTTGGATACAATGACGAGTCCTGGTGTCTGATCTGCAATCGGGATGGTTACTCTGCCTTGCACAAAAATGAAGAGACTGGTATACCTGGCCAGCACCTCAACAACTCTCCCCAGAGAGACCAGTCCTCCTCCCGTCCACTCCCCAGAGTAGGAGTGTTTCTGGACTGGCCAGCTGGCACTCTGTCCTTCTACGAGGTCTTCTCTGACACAATGACCCACCTGCACACTTTCCAGGCCACATTCACTGAGCCCCTCTACCCAGGGTTTGCAGTTCAGCATCCTCACACCTCCRTGTCCCTTGTGTTTGCCAGCAGTCCTGTACCACCAGAGGTAGCCAACTATTCAAATATTGATTCACCTATTGATGGAAATTCTTTTCCCTCTATTTTCTTTGAGATGTTCAATATCAGAACTGGTTTTCAATAAGATTTTTCACAGTAATTGTGGCTTTAGGTACAGTATGGACATTCTTTTTTAATCAAGGTTAAGATCCAACCTATTCTATGATTTTCCATATAGGAACCTACAATGGAGATTATTCCAGATCTGAAGCTGTCCACCTCTGCAGCTGATCCCAGAACTGTAGGTAAGAATGAAAGAGATGGTGAACATCCTTGTGAAATAGTACTGAACACACAGAAAATTATATACAGGTTAAGATGMCGCTAGTTTGGAACCACAATACTTGTTAGATTATATGGAAACATGGCAGAAATTGATAACTTTACATGCAACGTGGCGCGACCACATGTTTGAACAAGCGGATCTGTTATCTTAAGATTATAGTACAAATATGATTCAGTTACCAACTCCGTAGCCTTGTGGCTAGTGTCCGCCCTGAGATTGGARGGTTGGGAGTTCAATCCCCGGAGTCATACCAAAGACATCAAAAGCGGGATTCGATGCCTCTCTGCTTGGCACTCAGCATTTAGGAGATGGATTGGGGGGTAAGACCCTGCGACAGACTAGCGTCCATCAAGCAGGAGGCTCCTGGCCCTATTGGGGATGGATGCAAATACGCAAGTATTCGATTCAAGGTTTCGATTGCTAATCAAGTACTCACAATATATAGCAGGTTAATTTTAGAAGCACTGACAACACATCAAACGCTAAGATATGTTATTTATTTTGGGAATATGTGAAGTGCAGTGAAAATATTATACATTTTGTTTTTAGTTGTACCTGAACAACCAGTAATTGGAACAACCGAAGCATCGCAAACGTTTTGCCTTCAGCCTTGTTTTGCGCTAAGATGTGAGTTCTCAAAATGATGAGAACGCAGACATTTCTCTCTCTCTCATCAGGGGCTCTCATGCCACCCACATCTGTAAGGGACTGAGGAGGATCTTGTCCTGCTGGTTGGCAGTTCTTCTAGTACATGGACAGAGAAAGCATCAGGCACAAAAGACACTGGAATCACAAAGGAAAAAGATGCACTGGTCACGGAGGAGAGATGTTTGGGCTCTGAGCAACAAACTCTAGTAAAAGACAGAAAATAGTAGTAGTACAATAATTACCAAATTAAGATTCTACCTATATTGTTTCGTTGCACCTAGAGACCCACAATGAAGACGATACCAGATCTGCTGCTGGCCACTCTGGAGAAGCTCGGAGACAAGCTGAGGGACTTTCAGTCTAACCTAGCTAGCGGCCAGCTGCCTGGCTATCCTCCCATCCCAGAGAGCCTGCTGAGGAACGCTGACGGACAGGACACAGTGAATCAGATGGTTGAGAGATACGGCGCTGAGAGAGCTGTGGGGATCACGCTGAGGATCCTGAGGAAGATGGAACTGAAAAATCTTACAAAGGAGTTAAGAAGAAAACACAGAAGAGGTAATAGGCCCATTTAGTGGGGTATCCAGATTGTCATATCCTGGCAGACATTTTACAAGATGAAAATACCTGATGGCTCAGGCGATGACATATTATTTCAGTGGACATAGTGCCATAACAACGGGCAGTGTGGTCTACGTGAACTTAACTACCCAAAGGAACACATCTGCAGTTGTGGAGCGGCAGAGACTTAGATAGACACAGAAGACGGATACATCTGTTTCCAGCTCTGTACTTCTTAAGATGCTGATTGATGACTAACATCTTCTTCTTTTCTCTTTCTTTCTAGTTTTTCTTCCACACAAATTCCAGGCCCAACATGGAAGGCCCAAAAAGAAAACTGTGGACCAACTAGTGAGGAGAATTGTAGCAGCTCCTTTCCCAGCAGAAGTGAGGATGAACACACCAAGAGTAAGATTAATACATTATTGTCTGTTTACTTCAGCAAGAATACTTATTTCTTCCAGCATTCTCTCTGGTTAAGTGCTTAAACACATATAAATCTTGTGCGTGCATGGCCAGGTTTACAATTCTTCAAAGGAGCTTTTTGATAGCATTTGCAGATAGTTTTTAAATATAGTTTGAATGTTACAGCTTTCATCTCTTTGTTTACATTCCTTGATGTCTATAAAAAAACCTTATATTTTGTGTTATGAGATAGAAAGACGCTCGTGCCTAGTGCATGAGGTATTTTAAAGAATATTCTTCAATATCAATGGGTAAATATCAAGAATTTAAATGACAATGATACCAGATCCCCTGATCACACACCTTAGGATTAAAATGTGTTACGTGCATTGTTAAATCAATTTTAACATCACACAATACAGCAACTCTCAACAATGAACCATACTTAACTACTACCCTGGTGCCTTACTATTCCTTCTTCCATCCTTCATACCTATAACCTCTTATCCATCAACCCAGAAAACCTCCATACATACTCCTTTCATCCTCTCTCCCCGTACATCCTCCTTTCTTTTTCCCAGGCTTTTTTATATATTTTTAATTTGGACGTGAGAGGAGAGAGGAAAATGGGGATCAGTGTCAGGAAAGGTAGACCAGTTTGGGAGTCAAAGAAGCAGCGGGTTGGAATCGAACCCATGCAGACTCTGGTAGCCAAGGCTGTGCATGTGTGCCCGGAGTCCGTGGGACCACACTGGCCAGCCTGTTTCCCTTTTTCATTCATCCATTATAATATTAACTATGTTTAACTGCTTCAAGGCATTTCAGTATAATGCATTAAATAAATAATAACGTTAACTATTCGTAGGTTGCWCCTRCGTCATGTCATACCATCTTGTTATGAATGTTCTCAAGCCGCCCTCTACCGACGTCGCCATAGTCATTCTGGATGGAGGGCTACTATGCCCATGTGGAGGTGGAGGGGAACGAGGCAGTTGATGTACTGACTAAACAAGCACTTAGTAGTGTTGTTGTAGTAGTTTCAATGAGCAAGGCAAAAAGCCTGATATGGACAGTGATGGTGCAGAGATGGCAGGAGCAGTGGAATAGAGATACTAAAGGCAGGCATTTATTTCAAGTACAGAGGAAAGTTGGGGAGGTCAGCGGGAAGGGACAGGAGAGTACACTATTTTTACAAGATTAAGGGTGGGACACAGCCTTTTGAATAAGACCTGAATGTGATAAGAAAGCATCCAATAGGAAAGTGTGATTATTGCCAGGAAACAGAGACCGTGGAGCATGTATTGCTACAGTGTGGGCAGTATCAGAGGGAAAGAGAGGCTGAGATCTAGTATGAGGGAGAAGGGGATACAGGAAATTAGTTTAGAGTATATTTAGTAGAACATCATTAGATATGGTTTCAAATGTTTTATATATTTTTTAAGAGCAACGGGGCAGGCTGGTAAGATTTTAGTTTCTCCCTGTCTCTGGCCCACACTTCAGTACAGTAGGTGGCAGTAATGCACCATAATGTTGGATGCCAACCACTGATAAACCCAACCCGAAGAAGGAGGCTAACTACTGTTTAGTCAAAATTACACTGTAGTACCTGGAAATAAGATGACATTGCTAAAATTAATCAAATYTTTAGTAGGAAACAACTTAGCCAGCWTTATCATGTCCTCATCCWTKTGAATGTCATTGTGTTTCCAAGCCACTGTAATTCACTTTTGATGAAATCTTGATCAGCGTTAATTGACAATGCATTGAGTAGAATGATCAGTCAGGCATCAGTCCAAAACAAACGTTCAAAACAATATTGTGACAAAATATGCAAACCGTCAAAAACATTTCAGTAATAATACATTAATAAATAAACCCATCAAGGTCAAAATAGTTGTTTGGTTTGTTAGCATATAATTATTGGCAAGTTTTGATAAAGTCAGAGGCTTTAGGTTACCATTTTGCAAAATTTCCTTCTTCTTCTATGATATATGGCTGCTTCTTTCTTGGATATTGTGTTTACAACAATTATATGTGCATTCTGCCACCTATTGTACAGGTGGATAATAAGGATCCAAAAATGAAATTATTATTTAAAAAATGTATTCATACAAACTATCAGTAACAAAATGTTAATTAAACAAAATCAGCCTGCTTTTCTATTTTAGTCAGGTTCAGAAGGATCCTGTGATGGTGGGATATTTCCTGGCGACGTAGTCCTTGCAGTGCTTCTGCTGTTAAGTCTTGGAGGCCCAAAAACTACTCGACTGCAGATATAATGATGTCCAGCTTCTTGGACACTTGGGCAGGACAATTAATAACTGTGGCTATAAATGCTACAAAATCCACCTTCTTCACAATAAGTGTATCCAGATCACTGGATTGACTAATAACATTGGCAACTGGTCGTGGTGTATCCACCGCCATCTCTTGTTCAGAACTGTGGCCTCGCTGCGGACATGGCAGCTCTGCTTCTAGCTCCTAAGCAACTTTGCATTTTCTTAGTGTTTTATTTCTTACAATACTAGCCCAGAAAGTTTTTTGTGGTTATTACATACAGATGGAAAGAATTTTTGGATATCCGAGCGGCGGTACGACTTTCCCCGAATTGGATCCTTTGTTTGTACCCCCAGGGCAGATATTCCCAAACTGGGATACGCGCAATGCCGTCGGGGGTACACCAAATAAAAATGTGATTCACGATTTTTAAAATATAAGATATTTTCAACGGGGCTATACATTTCGTGATTTTAAAATCACCTGAGTAGCCTCATTTCACTGCAAAAATACAATTTTGTGCGAAATAACAACACATGATGTCAAATCAGGTAGCCTAGTCAAATAATTAACATCCAATCACATTAACCTTTACTCTCTCACGGGAATTCCACTAACGGTCTGTATGTAGCCAACATATAGCTGCTGCTCTTTCCCGTTTTGCTCAAAAATTGATGAATGGTTAAAAAAAGTAAGGCCCCGATCCATAGAGACACATATCCAGCTCTACTGGGAGTACTGCTACTACAGCAGTACTTTACCTGTAAGACACAAGTTGTCGGCTTCCACGAGCCACATCATGCTAGCATCAAATATTCTACATTTGTTGTTAGCCCAGAAAGGATGGACACTGACAGCTGTGATCTGATGCAGCCGAAGAGCTACTGCCGCCTACTGGGGAAGCATCGAACAAACAGACGGGACGTTGGACCTATCGAAGCGGCGCAAATATGATGAGAACTACATTGATTTGGGGTTAACTTATATTGGGGAGTAGTGCCTTTCCTCAGCCACAGTTTTTATATAAAAACAAATCTCACAACTCGATGAAACATTCACTCTTGCGTAGACATTTAGAAGCAAAACATCCAATTTGAATAATAAGCCACAGAGTTTTTTGAGCGAGAATTAATACTTTAGAGTAGTAAGACATGTATAAAAGCAACAGATACCATTTAAATAAGAAGGGGCTATGAAGCGTCTTATATGGTGAGCTACCGAGTGGCTAAGACAGACAAGCCCCATACTATTGTGGAGGACGTTAATTATTCCTGCTGCTAGCGGATATGGCTGGACAATGCTGGGGGAAAAGGCCCAAAAAAAATAATACAGACAATGCCTTCTCAACACTGTTTCACGACGCATCAGTGACATGGCAGGGGATGTTTTGAAAAATTACTGCTTGCATACAAAGCCAGTGAATTCTATGCATTACAGCTGGATGAGTCAACAGACGTGGCAGGCCTGGCACAGCTCCTGGTATAATTGTACGTTTATGGGGGTCAATTAAGGAAAACATCTCTTCAGTAAACCACTGGAAACCAGCGACAACAAGAAGGATATTTTTAAAGTACTGGACAGCTTTGTGATCAAGATTGAATTCTAGTCTAGGACTGTGCAGTTCTGTACACTTTCCTCCCGCTGAGCGCTGTAAATGGGACACGACAGCAGCGCAATGAAGTTGAAGTCACGGAATGGCAGCAGCATCTCGCTGTAATTTCATAATAGTACATTGGCAAACACCAATCATTTTCAGGGCAGGTGAGGCCCACATTTTTGAGGCAAAAAACACAAAACTGGGTGCCCTTGCTTTGCGTGGTTATTTTGGCGATTAATATACGTGTCACATCATGCAGTTTTGCAACTATGTAAACAACTTAATTTAAATCATTGATTAATAAAGCTTGCCATCAATAAGAGCTTTTTTTGCTTCTTGAGTAAAAGACAGCTGCAAAATGCAGGTGTTTTAAGGCCTAGGCTCAGTGCTTTCCTGTGGTGGGTGGGGCAGCCAGTGGAAAATATGGAGCGTAGGTGTTGGTAAATGTTTCTCTAAGTTGCGCCATCGATTGGCACAGTGTTCTGTAACTCCATGGGAACACTACGTCACCGCGCAGTCTAAGGGTAGAGGTGAAAATTCCAGCCCTTTGGGTGCTGCCATAATCCCAGTGTACATTAGAGAGTGCCCGATCCAAAGGGCTCAAGGCCATTACCCTGCGACCCCACAGATAAAATGTACATGCAATCACTTTATAGTCTACAGTGGCTTTGATGGGACTGTCAATGTCACCACATCAATACTTTCAAAATCACTAGCTAGCAGTCATCGTCAATAGAATCAAGTCAACAATCTACTGGGAAGTCCTTTTTAATCCTTTGTCATCATGAGATAAACGCATCGTGCTCATCGGCCATTTGGGATAGAAACATTTGCAACAGAGTCTGGGAAATGGCCCCTATCAACAATTGAGTAGTTTCGGAAGGAAATCAAGTGGCTAACTGCAAGCATTACAAAGCAATCAATTAGCCTGCTATTCGTTGGAGTGGCTGTGGGTCCCAAGTCTAGATTAAGGGTCTCTTTTCAAGCTAAATGATATACAGTTCAACATATGGCTGTCAATGAAGCATGATTTGTGCCACGCTCCAAAACTAACTTTTGCAGCTCCAAGTTATCTTCAGTGAGTCAAAAACAACTGGGAACTCGTAGGAAAAAGAGCTCGTCTGGGAACAATACAATTTTGAGCGGTTCATACCACTCAGAATTGTAATCCGGAACTCGGAGCCTCTTTTCTAGAGCTATCGACCTGAAGATCAAAGTCACAAAATCAAATGAAATTTGTATTTTGTCACATGCATTAGAGTGAAAATGGCTTACTTAGAAGCCCGTTAACCAACAATTCAGTTAAGAAAAACGTGTTAAAGTATTTACTAAATAAGAACTGAAAGTAAAAATTGTAAAATAAATAATAATAATTTAAAGAGCAAACAATAGACTAACAATAGATTATTGTTATGGTACTGGAACGGGCTTGCAAGCTGTTTTCAAAACATGGGAGCAATAAGATCTCATCTTGTGCTACCGATTGCGGCAAAGCCAACCAAATATAACGCCTTTATCAAACAATGATTTTTTGCAAACTAATCTGTTAGAATTGCAACTAACATGACAAATACATAGACCGTATTTTGCTGTAAAACAAAGTTAGATTCTGTCCTATGATATTAGCCAGAATGGCTCTGACGCTTAGCTAGCTAATCAGTCGTCTTTGGGCGATACCGTTAGACACAAATCTGAACTTCCTCCATTTCCTAATAATTGGCCAACAGTTTGTTGCCTTTTCACTCAAGCTGCTTGCCTATTGTCGCTGTAGCCCATCCCAGCCTGTGCAGGTCTACAATTTTATCCTGATTGTCCTTACACAGGCTCTCTGGTCTTGGTCCATTGTGGGAGAGGTTGGAGTCTGTTTGATTGAGTGTGGTGGGACAGTGTCTTTTATACAGGTAACGGAGTTCAAAAAACAGGTGCAGTTAATACAGGTATGCAGTGAGGAACGGGGTCTTCTTTAAAAAGAAAACTAAACAGGTCTGTGGAGAGCCGGAATTCTTTACTGGTGGTAAGGTGATCAAAGTACCTTATGTCATGCAATAAAATGCAAATGTAATTACTAAAAATTCATAATGTGATTTTCTTCTGGATTTTGTTTTAGGCCTTCCGTCTCTCAACAGTTGAAGTGTACCTATGATAAAAATTACAGAACCTCTACATGCTTTGTAAAGTAGGAAACTGCAAAATCAGCAGTGTATCACAATACTTGTTCTCGGCCCACTGGTACGGCTACGACTATAACCGAAGAGAATTCTTTTGGAGGGAATGCGGTCGCATTTGATTGAGGTATTGCCTAGGTCGGGTAAACAAGAAGGATTAAGTTTCTGTATGTTATCACAATACATCATATTTGAGCTGCACAGTAACTGTCCTTTCCATCGATGGCGGTGTATGATAATCGTTTAGTACCTTGAGCGTGGCTGATGTGCATCCCGTGACCGCTTCGAAACCGGATGGCACAGCGGGAGAAGGAACGGCGGGATTCGAGATGGGTCATGTAATCTGTTTTATTAACTTGGCTTTCGAAGACCTTAGATAGGCAGGGGCAGATGGATTAGTCTGGGTAACAAGTTTGGGTCCAGGAGTGTCTCCCCCTTTGAAAGATGGGGGATGACCGGCGGCAAGCTTTCCAATCCTTGGGATCTCAAGACGATAATGAAAGACAGGTTGAACAGGCTTGGTAATAGGGGTTTGCGCCAGGCGGCCGAAGTTCAGGAAATAGAGGGTCCAGATTGGTCCAGCCCAGCTTGATTTGTACGGGTCCAGGTTTTTGCAGCTCTTTCGAACCAGCTGCTGTGAGGGGGGGCGGAAGGAGGCTGTTGGCGAGGTTGGAGGTACAGGAGGAAGGCAATGGCCAGCCGTTGAGAAATGCTTGTTAAGTTTTTGATTATCATGGGATTTGTGGTGGTGACGCGTGTTGCTGAGCCTCAGTGCGAGTGGGTCGCTGGGAGGAAGTGCTCATTCGTTGTCTCCATGACTCATGACTTACAGTGTCCAGATCTTTAGGAGTTAGGCTAGAGGATAGCCAATTTCTGCTTGAAAAGCTAGCCTTTGCTTTCTCTGGACTACCTGCGTGTATATGGTTCGCTGACTTCCCTGACAGTTGCATATGGCGGGACTTTGAATGCTATTGCGCCGCACAAACTTATGTTTTTCTGGTGCGTGGTCGAGGGCAGTCAGGTTGGAGTGAACCAAGGCTATATCTGGTCATTAGATTTCTGCCATTTTTATGACGGGGCATGCTTTAACTAAGATGGTGGGATAGTTACTTTTTAAAGAACGACCAGGCCATCCTCTGAGAAATGCAACGCTCTGAAGTCGGACTAGAAGTCCTCCGAATACCTCTTCTCCGGCCGGCGCATCTTAAAGAAGGTTTTCCCCAGTAGATTTGTTTGACTTGATTCCATGACGAGACTGCTAGCTAAGAATTTTGAAAGTATCGACCTGTTGAAATGATCAGTCCATCAAAGCCACTGTAGATATAAAGTGATTTTGATCGTCATTTTATCTGTGGGTAATGGCCTGAGCCTTTCTTGGATGGCGCAACGTTCTAATGTAACTGTATGGCAGCACCCAAGGGCTTGAAATTTTTCAAACCTCTCCCCCCTTAAAAAGAAAAAACACCCCCCCTGGCGGTGACGTAGTGTTCCCATGAGTTTACAGAACAGTGTGCCAATCAGTGGCGCAACTAAGAGAAGCATTACCAAACACCTACGCTCCCTTATTTTTCCGCTGGCGCCACCACACGAAAGCATGAGCTACGGCTAAACACCGGGTGCATTTTTGCCATGCTGTTTTTACTCAGAACAGCAAAAAAAGTTTTTGGATGCAGCTTTATTAACTCAATGATTTATTAATTTGTTTTACCATTATCTTGCAAACTGAATATGTGCCACGTATTAATGCCAAAATAACACGCAAAGCAGGCAAGCCCAGTTTTTGTGCTTTTTTCTTGGCCAAAAATTGGGCCTCACCTGCCCTGAATGATGGGTTGCCAATGTACTTTATGAAAATTACAGCAGACTGTGCTTGCATCCGTGAAATTCAACTTCATTGCGCCTGCCTGTCGTGTCCCATTTACAGCGCTCAAGCGGACGGGAAAGTGGTACAGACACCTGGCCCACACGTCCCTACTAGAATACTAAAATGTTGCCAGGTCGGCTTTGGTTTTTTAAAGCTGGACAATGAATAACAAGAAAACTAAAGCCTGCAACAAAACACCACACGAGGAGCAACATCCATAGGCTATTACAAGTAACAGAAGCAGTAGCCTGGAATGGCTACTCAAATACCAGACGTTTTTGAAGTGCAACATACAGCAAATCTGCATTCAACTGGCATGGTGATCCATCAGTGCAAAAAATGAAAGACATGTTTTTAAGTTTAAATGTTACAACAAAACCATAACCTACGGGTTTTTGTTATTTGGAGTTACTTAAATACTTTTTCAATTACCGGGTGCCAGCAAAGGTGGCCAGTTTGGGTCGCATGCACATTTTCTTTTGTAAAAACCAAACAGAATCCAGACCTATGCTGTCCCTGCGGAATTTGTAGTTTTTTTTCAATATGTCCCGTGCTCTGAGCTCTTGACACCAACTGGAATCCACACCAGGGTTTCATTAAAAGGATCTCTATAGATCGGTGTCCCACCCTCAGCGAACGGTTGAGCTAATGCTGCCGCTAATCGTGATTAGCATGAGCGTTGTACAGGTAACAAGAACATTTCCCAGGAACATAGACATCATCTGATATGGGCAGAAAGATTAACCAACATTTAAGCTAAGACTGACTGTCCAATTTACAGTAGCAATTACAGTGAAATAATACCATGCTATTGTTTGAGGAGAGTGCACAGCTATGAATCTTAGTTATTCATAAACCAATTAGGCACATTTGGTTCAGTGTTGATACAACATTTTGAAACATTTGTTAATGGTTCAATTGATCAGTATAAAACTTAGCAATGCACTGCTGCCACTCTAAGTGCCAAAAATCTAAAATTGTGCCTGGGCTGGAAAATAATACATTAATGGCTTTCTCTTGGCATTTTCAAAAAATGCATGTTTTTTTTCTTTGTATTATCTTTTATCAGATCTATGTGTGTTCTCCTCCTGTCACATTTCCAAAACTTCTAAGTTCCTTTCATGGGGTATCAAAATATGCATACCCTTCGCTTCAGATCCTGAGCTACAGGCAGTTCGATTTAAGGTGTCCATTTTAGGCAAAATTTGGAAAAAAAAGGTGGACCTAAGAGGTTTTTAAATACCCTCTAGACACAATAATTTGTCCTTGGCATATTTAGGTCTAATTAAACTGACGCATTTGGCAATTCAATTCAACTGGGCATAATGTAGACTACCCGTAGACATAACCATGGATAGCCTATATCATACTTTTGTGAATTCACAGGCAAAGACAAGACTGAGATACAGGTGACTCAGAGGATATCAACCTAAATGCGACACGGTTTCCCACGGCTCGTCCCTGTGTGTGTGTTTCGTCCTTCGGTCTGTTGCATGGGTAGAATATCTTAGGGCCTACTCGTGATAGCCCCCTACTTTAGGTTTTACTTGGCGAGAACCATTGCAAGCCAGAAGATTGCGAGATCCAGCATTGCGAGAAAGGCGCTTTTGATTAATTCGATGCACGGTTTAGGACTCTGCAGCCTGGTGGCCGGACTGGCCACCAGGCTTCCTCTCCTCTCCTCCCTGAGCTCCATCTTGAATCTATGTTACTCCCTTAAACTTCTTTACACAACCATAAAAATACTTTGACACTAAAGCAGAACACCACACATTTTCTTCAGATAATGTACCTTTACTATGGGCTTTTCCTATTTTAAGATTGAAAATTCATCATAGTAGGCTTTCACTCAAAGAGAATCCCAGCTTTCTGACACTGAAAAAGTTGTTACGATACAATGTTATAAACCATGCATCTTAATGTATAAGGGGGACGACTTGCGTCCCACTTGGCCAAGCCGGGAAAATGCAGCGTGGCCAAATTCAAATAAAATTATATAAAATCTAAACTTTCATTAAAAATCACAACACTAAATTAAAGCTAACCACTCGTTGTGAATCCCAGCAACATGTCAAGATTTTAAAAAAAGGCTTTCGGCTAAGGCATAAGAAGCATATTAATCTGATGATAAGCACAACAGTCAACAAAGAGTAGCCAATATTTCAACACACTGCAGGCGCTACACCAAAACGCCAGAAATAAAATATAAACAATGCCTTACCTTTGACGACTTTCTTTTGTTGGGAACTCCAATATGTCCCATAAAACATCACAATGGTCCTTTTGTTCGATTAATTCCGTCCATATATATCCAAAATGGTCCTGTTATTTTGGCACGTTTGATCCAGAAAATACAGCTTCCAACGTCACTACAAAATATCTCAAAAGTTGCCTGTAAGCTTTGCCAAACATTCAAAACCTAGCGTTTGTAATACAACTTTAGGTATTTTTAAACGTTATAATTGATCAAATTGGAAGACGGTCTATCTGTGTTCAATACAGGAAAGACAAAACAAACAAACGCAACTTTTCAAGTCTTGGCCGCAACTCTCAACACGGTGTTACCACGGTTCCTAAAGATGGCCGTATTTCTTCATTGCACAAAGGAATAACCTCAAACCAAAATTTTCCAAAGACTGGGTGACATCCAGTGGCACGGGTAGGAACTGAAAACCAAGTGCCTAAGAATATTTTGTTTCCCAATGAGAATTCACTGAACAGAGACCTAAAAAAAAAAAATTGAACGTTAGTCTCGGGTTTTGCCTGTACATAAGTCTGTTTTACTTCAGACCATGACTTCAAACAGGTTATTACGAAAACTTCAGAGTGTTGGTCTATCCAATCTACTAATAAATGCATATCTTAATAATTCTTGCCATTGAGTAGCAAGGAAGTGAAATTTGGGCAGCGCTATTTATCCAAAGTGGAAAATGCTGCCGCCCCTATACCTAAGAAGCAATGTGATTGGTGGCATGTCCTCTTACTATGTCTTGTGGAACTCGCACTCAAAATTTTGGATATCATGAAAACTGACTTGTGAAGTATTATTGACTAAAAAATGTGAGATAAACAGATACCATGTGTAATGATGTAACTTGGCTTTTACAACACATTTGATTCTTCACTATCCTAGGGCGTAAAAAAGAACAGCACTGGTCTGGAATTTCCCCAGTGAAGAGAGCGAAAACAAACAAGTCCGGCCGGGAATCTGGTCGTTTTTCTAGTACTTTGGACAGGCGGGCATCAAAGCAGTAAAGGACGATGATAATTTTTTTTGGCCAGGCCTCCCCTCTTCCAGTAATATATAAAAGCCCCCAGATGGGATATTTGTAGGAAATGTCAAAGTTCTCTTTTTCATAGTCCTCCCAGAAACCATAAGCAAGACTGAAGACAAGGTAAGTGTAATTAATCAACACAAACATAACTCTACACAATCAGACCAAAAGGGGTAATGTTAGGGTACAGTATTGGGGTTCACATGGGGTACAAAAATATTAAAATAAGCACAATGTTAACCTTCCCACAGAGTCACATATGATCACACATGGTACTTTTGGTACCTTTTAGGGTAGCATGTGCAGAATAATGTAGTATAATTATACCCAATATTTTGAATAAAAAGGTAACCAATCATTGGGGCTGTGGTTTCTTAGTGGGGGGCATGGTCAGGTAGTTATTTTTTAGCTTAACCCTGAGCAGTAAAGTGTTGTAGCCAGTTTAAGTGTCTCCGGTTCATGTTAATTAAAAGTTTGAGCATGTACACAGCCAGTCAGAAGGCTTTATGAAGGCTTAGCAGTAAGAGCATATGCAATAAAGAAGCCTGACACATGTAGAGAACGGGGGTAAAAAAAGCCCCAACTGGGACCTCGAACTGGGTCCAAGCAACTGCAAGCCAACACCTTTACGCCAAGAGGTCCGTACCTCTGACAAGGTCGCTTCAGGGTGTGGGATTAGGTCGCTACAATAATTTAGCAACAAGATCGCACCTTGGCGACCCTTTTTGGAATAATGGTTAAGGTGTTGGCTTGACAGTTTGCCCTGGACCTTGGTTGACGTCCCGGTTGGGGCATCCCAAATTCGATACATTTGGGTGTCAAAAGTGGGATGGGTGGCGAGCGTAATCACGTGACGAGTAACATTTTTGCCACTTAAACAGAACAAATTTGGCTTTGTCCTGCGTGGTACCCTATATAGCAAGATGTTAAACCTTTTTTTAGCTCTTTTAAGGTATGAACGCAGAGGGTACAATTAGTACTATAACTAATTGGTAAATTGATGTACCACTACAGTGACAAGCATTTGTACCCTTTGAGTTCAAGTTTGGTAACCCAAAAAAATCTGAGTG